>NC_063063.1:30563975-30758415 GCF_018812025.1 Megalobrama amblycephala
CCCGTTTTTTCAGCAGTGCTGTTTCCGGAAGAATTTTTTCCATTCATTTTCCCCATAGGAATTCTTTGTTAAAGATTTATAAGCCATGAACCAAGCCAATCAGCTACGAGGTGAATCATAACATTACAAACGTTGATTTGAAGATTTTTTTTTTTTTTTTTAATCGGACAAAAAGTCAAAGGTACAAGACTGTGTACTTAACGGCTTTAGTGAAGGAAATATCTACAATCCCGTGAAGCATTGCGAACAGCATAATCTATGCTGTCTAAATGTCTTGTGTGATGCATCATTCCACTAATCCATTCCTTTAATCCCGGCTCATTATTCAATATTCAATGATAATTTATACACTTTTATATACACTTTTAATGATCAGATGGCACTTAACAGATCACAATTAACTACCAATAATGTGTGTTGTGTATTGTTAACCTAAAAACCTGAAGTAGCTCACATTTTCTGGGAATATATAATAAAGCGAAGCCTTTCCACAAACAATACACCAGGCTGATCCAAACTCCCTGAACTGGCTGAGGCACGGTTGTCTCTACAGAAAAGGCGGGACAGCTGTAATCCACCTTCCCTCGTGAGAGTCTAAGCTCGTCTCTAATTGACATCTCAACGCCTCAGACGACTGAGTCTCGCTTTCATGTAGCAGACAGCGTCTCCTTCTCTGAAACTAATCCTGTTACGCCCCTTATCCACGGACTCAACATTATTTACCCAGCCTTTAAACAAGACCCATTCATGCTTAATCAACTTACAGTGTGTCTGCATGCAGAGGTTTGACACATTTGAACTATAAAGAGCATCTAATTCCAAGTTTTCCAGGCACTAACACAAATATTGCTATGACTTATTAAAGGTGATATGTGCCATTTTCTACTTAATATTAACTTAATATGCATAAGTATTGTTTCCATACCATCTGATGATGCTAGTGGCACAGATATTACACACTTTACCTTTATCAAATTCACAAACACAAAAATGATATATCCATCTAAAATGAGAACAGGACCAAGGCGGCTGGAACTACTAAACACCACATTTTATAGATTTTACATACATTTTAAGAAGTTGCTAAAGTTTTGTGGGTGGTTGACGGTATCACCATGCGGCTGCAAAGGTGTTCTGAATGTTTTTAACATGTTGCTATTAGGTTGCTAGGGTCTTAGTGGTTACGAGGTTTCTGCTTAAAAGTCTAGAGAGGCTATAGGGTATTTGTAATATGATTATAAAAAAGTAATTGTAATAAAAAATATAAATGCATACATGCGTGCATGCGTGCATGTATTCATGCATACATGCATGCACATTCATACAATACATTCATACAATACATAATGCATACATTCATACAATACATAATGCATACATTCATACAATACAAACATGCATGCACATTCATACAATACATACATGCATACAATACATACATGCATGCACATTCATACAATACATACATGCATACATACAATACATGCATGCACATTCATGCATGCACATTCATACAATACATACATGCATGCACATTCATACAATACATAATGCATACATTCATACATACTGTACAATACATACATACAATACAAACATGCATGCAAATTCATACAATACATAAATAAACTTTAAAGACTCAATAATAAATAGTTTTTACAGGGGAAAAAACAAGGAACCATACTTCTCTATATCTGTACAGCACATGAAAAGTCCTGGCATTTTCTGGACAGTCAGCACTATTTAAAACAATAATCCACTACTCAATGTCCAACATTCCCCTGTGAATTGCATCAGTTGGTCTCCCAACGATTTCAGTATTCACTGTGTTCTTCACTTCTCACAACACTTGTCTCAGACTCAGACTGTGTACCAACAACGCATATAAATGCACTTACAGCAAGACCTTCCACATTCACATAATATGAGAAAATGGCCTTGATTGATGTTTCGCTTCAGCCCAGACTAGAATAAATCCCTTTATTCTATTTAACCGAGAGCTGAACGTCTCTTTCATTTAAAATAACAAGTGGCACAGTGTCTCTCCCTCCCATCAAATAATTTCTATAGCTGTTTTAACTGGCTGGTTGGCATCCTATCAACTGGTGATGATGTCATGTAGCCGACCAATCAGGAAATGTCTTGTGTGATTCATCGTTCCACTATTTCATTCTTTTAATCTACTGGCTCATTATTCAAACTTTCTGACATCAGGTTATCTATACATATTTGTTGCTATGAGGTTGCTAGGCCACTCGAGGCAGTTGCTAGGGTGTTGCTAGGTGGATCCTGGGGTGTTGTAGTGTTCTACTGGGTGGCTGCTTGCTTGCTGAAAATAATAATAATACAAAAGAAAAAAGAAAAAGGCCTCTTGCACGATTTGAAGCAAAAACAGTGCTTGCCTCAGCAAGAATCACTAATGATGGGCTGGCTTTGTTGTTTTGGTTGGTTGATCTGTCCCGTCCGCCAAGGACAGTCGTGGACTTGTATCAGCAAACATGCACACACACACACACACACACACACACACACACACTCTCACAAACCATGTTCACCTTGGCATATCCTGCCACCCTGCTCGCTAAACGTGATCAGATCCCCAGCCGGCCCTCCAATACAATAAATAATCCAAAGATCAATACCTCCTCAACACACAACAATGACAGAGGCTTCTAATCGCATACAGACATCCTTCATTCACAACCCACCAGAGAACACATCAGTAACATTTATTCAGTAGCTCTGCAATGAGTTATAACAATGGAATAAGATTAGGGACAGAGAGAGACAAGAGGATGTTTATCACCAAAATCTTGTATCAGGGTACAAGTAATTTTATAATCCTGGTATTATGCACAAAAGCCTTACAAAAAGAAATAATAGGTCTATATAAACCAAAATTCTCACAATTTGTAAATGAAAGTAAAATCATATATGTTAACCTCTGATAAAAACAAAAACAAACAAAAATATCACTATAAATATCTATTTTTTAGTGTTCATGCTGTATTGAATACAAAATGAGTGTGTATATGTGTACATATATATATATAGGCTAGATGGCATAGATGGCATATATACATACACACACAGTATATATACACTTTTTCATATAATTCTTAGTGGATAGCAGTACAGTCATATGTAAATTGTATTTTATACAGTATTTTTGTATATAAATTGTATTTTTATCTCACACTAGTGATTTACATTAAAGGTGCCATCGAACATTTTTTACAAGATGTAATATAAGTCTAAGGTGTCCCCTGAATGTGTCTGTGAAGTTTCAGCTCAAAATACCCCATAGATTTTTTTTAATTAATTTTTTTAACTGCCTATTTTGGGGCATAATTAGAAATGCACCGATTCAGGCTGCGGCCCCTTTAATTGCTCGCACTCTCCGCCCCCTCCCGAGCTCTCGACTCTATCATTACATAAACAAAGTTCACACAGCTAATATAACCCTCAAATGGATCTTTACAAAGTGTTCATCATGCATGCTGCATGCATACATTGGATTATGTGAGTATTGTATTTATTTGGATGTTTGCATTTGATTCTGAATGACTTTAAGGCTGTGCTCCATGGCTAACGGCTAATGCTACATTGTTGGAGAGATTTATAAAGAATGAAGTTGTTTATGAATTATACAGACTGCAAGTGTTTAAAAATGAAAATAGCGACGGCTCTTGTCTCCGTGAATACAGTAAGAAACAATGGTAACTTTAACCACATTTAACAGTACATTAACAACATGCTAACGAAACATTTAGAAAGACAGTTTACAAATATCACAAAAAATATCATGTTATCATGGATCATGTCAGTTATTATTGCTCCATCTGCCATTTTTCACTATTGTTCTTGCTTGCTTACCTAGTCTGATGATTCAGCTGTGCACAGATCCAGACGTTAATACTGGCTGCCCTTGTGTAATGCCTTGAACATGGGCTGGCATATGCAAATATTGGGGGCGTACATATTAATGATCCCGACTGTTACGTAACAGTCAGTGTTATGTTGAGATTCGCCTGTTTTTTTAATGAGATTTACATAAGGAGGAGGAAGCAATGGAGTTTGAGACTCACTGTATGTCATTTCCATGTACTGAACTCTTGTTATTCAACTATGCCGAGGTAAATTAAATTTTTGATTCTAGGGCACCTTTAAAAAAATATCTAATGTAGTGCTTTTTTGCTGGTTAAATTCAACAAACCCTTGGTTCATATATTAAACAAGTGACAAAAGCTTTTTTTTTTTTAAAGATGCTTTAGATTATTTTCATTTTAAAAATTGCATAATTCTACATTTACTTGAATGGTACTACTTAATTTTATTTGCTTATTTTATTGAAAACTAAAAGATCAGATTATTCATAACAAAAGAATAATAAGTGTGGCATCAGTGCAAAAACAGCTTCACATTATGTAACACTTGACGTACAAACAAGTGTTGCTCAATGTTTTGTTGTTCTCACATGTAAATAACAATCCTACTGATAACCATGCAAATATATCTACTGTGACATTGCACAGTCCTAAATATAAATGCTTCTCAGAAGAGAGCGAAGCTTCCTGTATCTTTTCCATCACTCTGGTCATCTACACATATCATTCAGAGACTTATATAGTGATATAGTGAGAGAGATCGATACCAGCAGGCACTGACTGCACTGATATTTTCATACTCCAGGAAAAGATGGCAAAAAGCCCAGAACAAGAGAGACTCTGAAGGGAAGAAAGCAGCTTCACTTTAAAGTGTAGTAGTACACAAAGACACACACTGCCATTTTGAGACACACACATATGGCTAAATATAAAATGTGAACCAACTGATATAGAACCTTGAAGCTTTAGGAGGGGATCTGGAGGGAAAGTCTTCACTAAGCCCCGCCTTTAAAACATTACTGACCAATACTACCTTTTTTAGCAACTGTTGGCATCCTCCATATTAGCTTTTACTCTTTTATAATATATGTTTATGGAAATTTTGTGTGTTTGAATCATTTTGAATGGAATTTACAGAAATTATCAGTAACACTTTAGTATAGGGAACAAGTATTCACTATTAACTATGACTTTTCCCTCAATACACTCCTAATTTACTGCTTATTAATAGTTAGTTGTTAATTTTAGGTATTGGGTAGGATTAAGAATGTAGAATAAGGTCATGCAGAATAAGGCATTAATATGTGCTTAATAATGACTAATAAACAGCCAATATTCTAGTAATATGCATGCTAATAAGCAACTAGTTGAAACACCCTAAAATAAAGTGTTACCAAATTATCCAAAAATACAGTAAAGTCTTGTTGCCGGAGCACTTATAATAGTCGGAAAACATACCCAGAGATAATATAAGTGGCAATTTGATCCCCTTGTGCAAATCTTTAACTAAATATTTTTTCAAAATAATACACAATGCATGGCCTGGAATTAACTTTGTTTCAACTCTTTAAGCTTGTCTAAGCAAGCAACAGTAACTGAAGGCAAATGATCAACTAATTTGAATTTGAATGGACCTTGTACAGTACTTTAGCAAATTTTAATTCTCACAGAAGTGTGTTGTAATCATATAATTATGTGAATTATTGCTAAATAAATAAAAGCAACTGAATAATTAATTCCTTGCTTCAAATTAAATGACTGACTAATAGGATTGATTCCAGTTACTAACACACAGAAAAGTTCCCATCATGGCAACACCCATGCGGTTTTCCTGTGTAAACCGTGGGAAGCCCTGCCAGTTAACAAAAGATTTTCATTCAGCACATATATTTAACAGCCTCCGTGCAACCTGCGGTAATTGTCCTGTTCAACCTGAATGCATAGTGCTTTAATTATCTGAGTTAAAGCCCCATCTGAGTCCACAGGAAATATAAAGGCGTCGGGCCTGCTTTGTTTACATTTCCTTTATCTGCATATATCTAGTATATCCTTGTTTCGGAAATGACTATTGATACTCTCTGATACAGACAGTTAATTCCTTACATGCAAGCATAGAACGCAGTGCTAGTTTGCAGTTGGCTGCAGTCTGTGCTGTGTGTTCAAGCTCAGCTTTTTGGTCCAGACATAGCTGACGCAAGGTGACAACACCGTCACTTTTCATCACCGCTAGTTCTTTGAACTCGGCTTGGTGTGTCCCAGGCTTAAAGGGTTAGTTCACCCAAAAATTTAATTTCTGTCATTAATTACTCACCTTCATGTCGTTTCAAACCTGTAAAACCTTCGCTCATCTTCGTAACACAAATTAAGATATTTTTGATTAAAACCAAGAGGTTTAATCGTTTTTTTTGTTTTGTTTTTGCACACGAAAAGTATTCTCGTCGCTTCATGACATTAAGGTTGAACCACTGTAGACACATTGACTATTTTAACGACGTCTTCACTACCTTTCTGGACCTTGAATGTGGTAATGACGTTGCTTTCTCTTGGGGAATAACCCTTTAAGAGGTAGGTATTAATTCAAAGGCATGTATTCAGAGCGACTGACAGATTATTAATAGTGCATGCACTGAAACAGTATTACGCACCAGTCTGCGGATCTCTCTTTCACACTCTCTCTTGATGCGGTTGATTTCCTCCTGGTGGAGATGGTAGACGCTGCGGATCTCGGCGGCTTTGATCTTGTCGGCTTGCACAGCCACGCTTAATGCCTCCTCCATTTGCCTTTTCACCCCCTTCAGCTCTGAGATCTCCTGCTGCATTCGCATGCGCTCCACTGCAAAACTCCTCCTGGACTCCTCTTGAGCCTCCGCCATCAGCGCAGACTTCACCTGCAGCGGCAGAGAAACCACATGGGATATATTTACATCCAAACCTGAATTTTGTTTAAACTCAGTTATCAGTTCTTTAATATTGGGTTTACTGATAATAGAATAAGTCAACTTTTTAAATAACGATTCAAATGAGAAATGTTTATCTTAATAATTAATCCAAATGAAAGATGACAATACAATTGCAACCATCTAGATTGCAAAACAATTTTTAATATAATTATACTCAATTAATATAATTCCCTAAATATTATTATTGTTGTTGCTATTATTATTTTTATAATGTGTTATGCATTTATTTTTATAGTACTGTGATCATTTAGTATTAATCGGATGTTGCAGCCAGTTGAGGAACTTTAGGTAAATGTTAACCTCTAAATATATGTAAAAAGGACTGCTTTTATTTTCATTCCAGTCCATTTAATTTCTATCCCATTCCATACCTTATCGGTGGATCCATCTCTGAGAGCACTGACGAGCGCCTGAAGTCTCTGGATCTCTCCGTCTTTGATCTTAATGACCCGTACCAGTTCGGACTCGTGCTGACGAAGGAGTGTTTCCCGAACGCCGTGGAGTTCCCGAAGTTTCTCCTCGTGTAGTTTGGATTTTAACTCAGTCACCACCACCGTGGATTTGTGCTGCTCATGACGGACCTCCTGAGACTTCTCCCTTTCCAGCTTACTGACCTGAGAAAGCAGATGTAAACTCAGATGTAACAAATATTCTATCAAACAAATCATGTATTTAATTTAAAAAAAAAAAAAAATAAAAAAAAAAAAAATCACATGGTGCTATCTCAGGCTATACATGTATAAAGAATACATATACATACATATATATATATACATATATACACATATATATATATATATATATATTATAATAAAATTACAAATTTATATTTTAATGCTATTTATAAAGCTGAAGAGATATTTTATCTTAAAAGGTGCCCTAGATTATGTTTTTAAAAGATGTAATATTAGTCTAAGGTGTCCCCTGAATGTGTCTGTGAAGTTTCAGATCAAAATACCCCATAGATTTATTTTTATTAATTTTTTTAACTGCCTATTTTGGGGCATCATTATAAACGCGCCGATTTTATGCTGCGGCCCCTTTAAATCCCGTGGTCCACGCCCACAGAGCTCGCGCTTGCCTTGAACAGTGCCTTAACAAAGTTTACACAGCTAATATAAGCCTCAAAATGGATCTTTACAAAGTGTTCGGCATGCATGCGTCGGATTATGTGAGTATTGTATCCACAAGTTTCCTACGCCCCATGAGGCCTTGCGTCAAACGTGGGAGCGTCTTCTGGTTAGAAGTTAACAAGCTGGACGTGACACTCATTCATTCAACATTTGACAGTCATTCAAGATTTAACGATCCAAACTTGCGAACGTTTGTTTTTTACTTAAAGATTTAAGATTCCAGCATAAATATTTGAACAATGTTTTACAATAAAAAAATGTTACATTAATAGTAATGTATTAATTTATGTCAGGAGTGCAGATCAATCATGCTAAATCTAACAGACCTATTCAGTTGCGCCTGCTTCCATTTATTTACGATCACGAGAATGCACAAAACAACTCCACTAAGGCTTTTAAATCCAAAGGCTTACACATTTAGAAATATATTGATAACATACCCTATGTTTACGTCACTTTTCTGAGCATTTCTATTTATTTCCCTCTAAATTATGCGATGATTGCAATCCGAGGATGTTTGCGCGATCTCTTGTCTATCTATCCTGATCCTTTAAGCCAGAGCAACAGAGGGAGCTCATGAGAAGGCAACAGGAGTTATGAGTTATACGAGTTAACCGGAGTGTGTGAATCTGTGAAAGATATGCATTTGTCAGGAATCAACAGGCACAGGGAAGAGACAGATAAAACATTAAACTAAATAAATACACGATTATAATCATATAAGAATTGTCTTCGTCCCTCAAGCAGTCTCTGATATTTTCCATAAACGTGTGTATTTATCGCAATGGTTAACATCAGTATCCTTTAGCATCGCATACAGTGGAAACGCGACTGGCTCTGGCACGCACGATACGTTAGGAGTAAAATATCACATCATATGGCTTTGGTGCATCAGTGACAGGTGAAGTACAGACAGCGGGTTGTTAATGTATTGCAGGGTCAGGATGCTCTAGTCATGCAGCAGCACTTTTGTGGAAGGTCAGTAAAGTAAAGGGCAATTAAGGGCACAAACTGTTTATTGTATTGTGATATTATTAACTAATAAATGTACTAAACTGAAATGTTGTCCCTGAGCACCGTAACGACATCTCTCATAAAGATTTGCAACTTTGCAAAGTAAACAATGATCCAAAAAACACTTAGCCTCTTCGCTAATTAGCACACTAAATACCATTGGTATGCTACTTCCGCCGCCTCACCGGAAGTTGTACCCACGTTCTCTTTTACAGTAGTGGCCCGCGGAAACAGGTGGATACTGTTATATTGTTTACTTCTGATTTTGAATGAGTTTGATAGTGCTCCGTGGCTAACGGCTAATGCTACTCTGTTGGAGAGATTTATAAAGAATGAAGTTGTGTTTATGCATTATACAGACTGCAAGTGTTTAAAAATGAAAATAGCGACGGCTCTCTTGTCTCCGTGAATACAGTAATAACCGATGGTAACTTTAACCACATTTAACAGTACATTAGCAACATGCTAACGAAACATTTAGAAAGACAGTTTACAAATATCACTAACAATGTCATGTTATCATGGATCATGTCAGTTATTGCTCCATCTGCCATTTTTCGCTATTGTTCTTGCTTGTTTACCTAGTCTGATGATTCAGCTGTGCACAGATCCAGACGTTAATACTGGCTGCCCTTGTCTAATGCCTTTTATAATGTTGGAAACGTGGGCTGGCATATGCAAATATTGGGGCGTACACCCCGACTGTTACGTAACAGTCAGTGTTATGTTGAGATTCGCCTGTTCTTCGGAGGTCTTTTAAACAAATGAGATTTATATAAAAAGGAGGAAAAAATGGAGTTTGAGACTCACTGTATGTCATTTCCATGTACTGAACTCTTGTTATTTAACAATGCCAAGATAAATTCAATTTTTCATTCGAGGGCACCTTTAAAAAATAACATTTTAACAATTTAATTAAGTGTAATACAATGTATAATGTTGTTTATGTAAAGCAACGCTGCACTACAGTCTACAGCTGTGGGCAATGTTCCATAATTCAGTGTAGAGCAGAATATATTGAGCGTGCCCTAAAAATAAGAGAGTTAGTGTGTCAGGACACGACCCTACAACAGGGTTACATCAGGACACGTCCTCTCTGTTCTGACACAATCTGACACATGCTGCCACAGGCAAGCAGTAAACAACAACACTAACATAACAAAGAGATACCACCTTAAAACTCAGCCACAAAACAGAAAGACAACACTGGAGGAAACTAAAAATACCCCAAATGTCAGCAGAATATTGTTATGCCCTTCACTTTTATGAAACAGACAGAGTAACAGGAAGCTATTAAGGATAGAAAACAGAATTGATTCTACGTCTCACAATTCAACATGTCAACATCAATACATATCTGCTGCAACACAGCTCTGACATGCATGTTTTTATGGATCTGACTGACCATGTTCATACAATCAAAGGGGTGGTTGATTATGATTTCTCTTTTTTAACTTTAGTTAGTGTGTGATGTTGCTGATTGAGCATCAACAACATCTGCAAAGTTACGACGCTCAAAGTTCAATGCAAAGGGAGATTTTCTTTTAAAGAATTCACTGTTTAAGGACTACAATGAGCTTCTTCCCAGGTTGGTGACATCACTAACCCTAAAATTTACGTAAACCCCGCCCCCGAGAACATGCAGCAAAGGTGGTGAAGCCATGTTGGGCTGCTGTAGAGAAGAGGAAGAGTTGTTGTAGTAAAGTGTTAAGATGACGGCACATGCTAGTGGATGAGTTGAATCAACTCCACAGCAACTACATAAATTTATCCACTAACCATTCAGAAATGTCCAGTTTCATTCTAAAAGTTGTAACTTCTTCCTGAGTCTCTCCATCATCAGTGTCGACTCCGGTTTGAACAATGTAAGGCTGAACACTGTTACTGACAATCCTCATTTTGGCTTCGCGAGATTCTCCAGTTTTGTTGTTGTTGAGCAACCGAAGCGTGAGCTGTTAAAGCTCCACCCTCTTTTGGAAAGTGGGCCGGGAGCAGCAGCTCATTTGCATTTAAAGGGACACACACAAAAACGTGTGAAAAAATTCTTGATTAGAATAGTAAATATGACCACTTTGATCACCTTTACTCCACAATTGCATGATTTGATCTATCATTCATGTATGTAGCACAACATGTGTGGAATGACTTGAATACTTCCCTAACCCAATAAGCAACAATAATAGAGATGCTTGCCTTAGCAGACACCACTAAATAAAACTAGGTTAGGAATGTCTTAAACGTTGAGAGAAGAGTAAAAGTCTCTGCTTTGCACCCTGCAGGTCTGCTGACTTTTATAGATCTAACTCTGACTGTTGGCATTCAGATGGAGACAGTAACTTATATGGCTGACACCACACCAATCTAGACCAAAACTGGGTCAGACGGTCACTGGACAGCTTCGCCTGTTTTCATAAAACTGCAGAGGAGAAGTAATTTTGGGCCTACAGGGAGTGTGCATTTTAATGCAGCGTAAGAGAACATGTGGAGAAAAGGTTTAGAGTCCAGCGAGAGTCAGCAGTGCTGATATCCCATTAGCCTCGGCTAAAGACCCAGCCATCTGTGACGTTAAATAAATGTTCAGGGTTCAATATCAGTTCAGAGCTCTATTGACAGCATTTGTGGCATAATGTTGATTACCACAGTAAATAATTTAGACCCCTTTTGATTAGTCATTTTCAAAATATATTTTCTGACTTACAAAGTATGTATTTAAAAACTTTTAATTCATTTTTTTCTAATGGTTTGTAATGATAAGTATTTATCATCATACTTTTTTACTTTTAATTATTTATACTTTTTTATATTTAATTAATATAACTATTTTATTTCATGAGTAAAGCAAAGGTTGTAACAGTAGTGACACATTTTCAATAAAATATGACTAAATCAATATTTTTATACCATTTTTTTTTTTTTTTTTTTTTACATAAAACTTTTTTAAATTAACATTATATAATATAATATAATTGATATGCATAAATACAAAATAAATAACTAATAACCTTGTCATGAGCTTGGAAGTTTTAAACTTTATAAAATTTTAAAAACTAGTTTTAAAAGGGACCTATTATGCCCCTTTTCACAAGATGTAATATAAGTCTCTGGTGTCTCCAGAATGTTTCTGTGAAGTTTCAGCTCAAAATACTCCACAGATCATTTATAGCTTGTCAAATTTGCCCCTATTTGGGTGTGAGAAAAAACAGTTTTTGTGTGTGTCCCTTTAAATGCAAATGAGCTGCTGCTCCCGCCCCCTTTCCAAAAGAGGGCGGAGCTTTAACAGTTCATGCTTCGGTTGCTCAACAACAAAGCTGGATAATTTCACGCAGCCAAAATGAGGATTGTCAGTTGCAATGTTTTAGACTGGACACTGATGGAGAGACTGTGAAATTATTTTATGTGTTAATCAACATTACACAAATATTCAATAATATAACTATTATTGAACACAGAACAGTCCTTTCATTAAAGTAATGTTAAATAAAACATTACCAAAACAGAGCAGGTTAGCAAAACAAACTCTGGCACACTATTTGCAATGAAGTCTCTATCACAGCAAGATAAATTGCAAAGATGTTGCACTCTTAAAAAAATGATCCACAAATCTCTGTTCAGTGGTGACGGGGTTGCACTAGGTTGGAAAAGTCTTTTATGCCATTCTTTGATGTTTGGAGGAAGCAAGAAACAATAGTGTAGGAAAAAAACATCAAAAACCTACAAATATCAGTCTTCCTTTCCCTGGCAGACCTGATCTTGACATTTTGATCTGAGGGGGACTGAAACAACGGTCAGGAAATGGGATTGAAACTAGAAAAAAAATTGTTTTAATGGAAATACAGTCCAAAAATGCCATTTACTCTTCCTCAATACACATATAGATGTAGACATACTAGCTATATAATGCAAAACTCCAACCCCAGTCCACGAAAAAAAAATATCAAAACTAAGATGCAACAATGGCTTCTTCAGTATTGACATCAAAAACATGAGCTAATTAAAGAGATAATTCACCCAAAAATTACAAACCCGATTCCAAGAAAGTTGTACAAATTGTGAATAAAAAAGGAATGCAATAATTTACAAATCTCATAAACTTATATTTTATTCACAATAGAATATAGATAACATATCAAATGTTGAAAGTGAGACATTTTGAAATGTCATGCCAAATATTGGCTCATTTTGGATTTCATGAGAGCTACACATTCCAAAAAAGTTGGGACAGATAGCAATAAGAGGCCGGAAAAGTTAAATGTACATATAAGGAACAGCTGGAGGACCAATTTGCAACTTATTAGGTCAATTGGCAACATGATTGGGTATAAAAAGAGCCTCTCAGAGTGGCAGTGTCTCTCAGAAGTCAAGATGGGCAGAGGATCACCAATTCCCCCAATGCTGCGGCCAAAAATAGTGGAGCAATATCAGAAAAGAGTTTCTCAGAGAAAAATTGCAAAGAGTTTGAAGTTATCATCATCTACAGTGCATAATATCATCCAAAGATTCAGAGAATCTGGAACAATCTCTGTGCGTAAGGGTCAAGGCCGGAAAACCATACTGGATGCCCGTGATCTTCGGGCCCTTAGACGGCACTGCATCACATACAGGAATGCTACTGTAATGGAAATCACAACATGGGCTCAGGAATACTTCCAGAAAACATTGTCGGTGAACACAATCCACCGTGCCATTCGCCGTTGCCGGCTAAAACTCTATAGGTCAAAAAAAAAAAGCCATATCTAAACATGATCCAGAAGTGCAGGCGTTTTCTCTGGGCCAAGGCTCATTTAAAATGGACTGTGGCAAAGTGGAAAACTGTTCTGTGGTCAGACGAATCAAAATTTGAAGTTCTTTTTGGAAAACTGGGATGCCATGTCATCCGGACTAAAGAGGACAAGGACAACCAAAGTTGTTATCAGCGCTCAGTTCAGAAGCCTGCATCTCTGATGGTATGGGGTTGCATGAGTGCATGTGGCATGGGCAGCTTACACATCTGGAAAGGCACCATCAATGCTGAAAGGTATATCCAAGCTCTAGAACAACATATGCTCCCATCCAGACGTCGTCTCTTTCAGGGAAGACCTTGCATTTTTCCAACATGACAATGCCAGACCACATACTGCATCATTTGCAACATCATGGCTGTGTAGAAGAAGGATCCGGGTACTGAAATGGCCAGCCTGCAGTCCAGATCTTTCACCCATAGAAAACATTTGGCGCATCATAAAGAGGAAGATGCGACAAAGAAGACCTAAGACAGTTGAGCAACTAGAAGCCTGTATTAGACAAGAATGGGACAACATTCCTATTCCTAAACTTGAGCAACTTGTCTCCTCAGTCCCCAGACGTTTGCAGACTGTTATAAAAAGAAGAGGGGATGCCACACAGTGGTAAACATGGCCTTGTCCCAACTTTTTTGAGATGTTGATCCCATGAAATTTAAAATCAACACATTTTTCCCTTAAAATGATAAATTTTCTCAGTTTAAACATTTGATATGTCATCTATGTTGTATTCTGAATAAAATATTGAAATTTGAAACTTCCACATCATTGCATTCTGTTTTTATTCACAATTTGTACACTTTTGAACAATTTGAACTTTTTTGGAATCGGGTTTGTAAAATTCTGTCATCATTTACTCACTCTCTTGTTGTTCCAAACCTGTATGAATTTTTTCTTCTGCTGAACACAAAAGAAGATATTTTATGCTATGGAACACATAATACTATGGAAGTCGATGGCTACTGTCAACTGTTTGATTACCAACATTATTTAAAAATGTGTGTTCAACAGAAGAAATTCATACAGTTTTGGAACAACATGAAAGTGAGTAAATGATGACAATTTTTATTTCTGGGTAAACTATCCCTTTAACATATGACCACCCACATTTGCATATTAACACCTATTCAGTATTTAACAATGTCGTCCTACTGTGTGTGGAGGTTAACCAATCATAACCTGCTTCATTTGCATAGAATGCACAGCTGGTTTAATTCTACAGGACAGAAAAACAGACATGACTATAAGTGGACTTCATAAGAGTATCTTTCTCACTCATAATAACATTCCATGTCTCAAAACCCCAATCAAACATGCTTTTTAAAACAAACCTCTCCTTTCTGTAGTAGCACAAACTTGGGACTATACAGTTGAGAGACATGCTGTGTGAGACACCAGCACCATCTATTTCCATCATACATGATGAGTATTGTTCATTCAGGCCTAACAACAGTAGAGACAGCTCCTACGTCCCCTCTTACTGTCAGTCTAAAGAAGCCCATCACAATAGCTGCATTGATGCAAGCAGTCTGACAGCACATCTATGATTCGTATCTGACAGTCTCACACAGTGGTGTGCCGTCACTGCACTCACCAAGAGAACATCTTCATTTTCGCGGGTGTGTATGCTCTGACTGCCTGAAAACCTGCTGCAGGTTCACGGTTAATCTCTGAATCTGACGCTAAGAGACTGTTTTGTGCTTAAAGTGCAGTGTGGCGATTATATAAGAGCACTTAAATTGAATCACATCTTACAGCATCTTAAAGGCATAGTCAAGATCTGACTCAAAAGAATTTGTTCAAAAACCGGACATTAACCATCTTTTCGAATCTTGAAGACTTTAGCTCCCATTTATGGTAATTCCATAGAAGAGTGCCAACAAAAAAGTATCAAAACCTTTCATTTTGTGTTCTGCGGAATGAAAGCATTTGGTACAACATGAAAAATATAATATTATGGGTGAACTCTCTTTTAAATCATTTCCTTAACCATTTATCTTTCTCTCCAGGGTCTCTGTTAGTCTAACATGATTCTCAGAGACATCAGTCATTCACAGGCAGGACTGGACTCAAGTTTGCTTTTGGCTATTTGACAAAAAGTAGCCTGTCTCTGTGTTTACTTCCCTGCAGGTTTTGACATCAGAACACAGAACACTCGTTGTTTATCTCAAATTACAATGAATCAATTTCCTCCATATATCCACAATACCGATGCCCTGAGTCGTTCCTGAACATTGCATTTGATGTTCCTGCAATCAGAAAAGCAATTTTACAGAAAACAAGGTATAGCAGTGTGTTTGACTTTCAGGCATCGGCGATAATTGGCCTGTTAGAGTGTTTTCCCAGTCCTGCAGTACATGGGTCAGAATTTTAAAATAAAGCTCTCCCATTGCTGAAGGATGTGCACAGGGGAAAATGCATTATTCTAGATCATTTACACTTTGCTTTTAATTCAAACATCGTACTGCATCAGCAAGGAGATTCAGATGAAAGATATAGGATTATATACACACACACGTGACCCCTGTCAGATAATTGAACCTCATTACTATATCAGCTATACATTGTCTGATCGCACTCATTAAATTTAGCCTGACATTTTCTTAATGGTAGCATTACTATAACTGTGGCTGATGTTATGATGATTAATTAGAGTAATAATGGTGTCCCTTATGACTACTTTAAATGGTTCAGATGATGAAAGGGTCAACCAGAAGGGTTGTACAGTACATTAATATCCTCTGTGATATTTGAATGTGCAGTATAAAGAAATCTTTGAGCATTAATGCTCGTTGGTGGCAATCAGGGCTTTCTGGTGTGCTTTCTTGCAGAACCTTGCTGTCATTTATTTTCACCCTGAGATGTGTGTATTGATCTTGGACAGCCACTGCAGTATGCACAAAGACACCCAATGAGCGGACACAAACACACACACACACACACACACACACACACACACACACACACACACACACACACACGCACGCGCAGGATAGGGGCGAGTATGACCAAAATTATATATAAAGTCAAACCAAAACTTATTCAGACACCTTGAACATTTCATTAATTAATACAGTTTATTCACTATAGTTTAAAAAAATGGTATTAAAATATGACAAGATCTCAGAGTTAAACTGTGTCAGAAAAAAATAAACTTTATGTCAGATAACACTTAAGCAAAACATGGTCAGGTCAATGTGTCTGAATAACTTTTGGTTCCAATTTTTGAAAATTTTACAGGTAGTCCACTGTATAAAGAATTTTTGTGTATAATATGCCACGGTACTTTTTTTTGCTATCCTCACTTACATAAATGAACTATAATGTCCTGAACCCGCTAGTAAAAATATATCAAAAATGTCTGAATAATTTTTGGTTTGATTGTAGCCATTTTATATTTTAATATTTCAAAATGTAATTTATTCCTGTGATGCAAAGCTGAATTTTTAGCATCATTACTCCAGTCTTCAGTGTCACATGATCCTTCAGAAATCATTTTAATATGCTGATTTGCTGCTCAAGAAACATTTCTTAAATAAACAAAAGTAAAAATTGATTTTTTTTATTTAATTAGACTCAATTATGATGGGATTAGTCACATTCAAAGCAAATTTAAATCAAACACAGTACATAAAAGCTGTAAAATAGCCAGTTTTTTTTTTAAATAATGTAGATTTATAATATTTGTTATATTATCCTAGCATTAAATTTAATAAACTTGTAAAAACTGTAAATTTGACATCTTTCTGTCTTTTTACAGCCATAATCAATCAATCAATCAATCAATCAATCAATCAATCAATCAACCAATCAACCAATCAACCAATCAATCAATCAATCAATCAATCACTTTACTTTTGGGTTTCACATAATATCAAACCAGTTCTAATCAAGTATGACCTAACAAATCTGCATGTTTCAAACACAACATTGCAACGATTATCATGTTGATATTTGCAATCATCCTGTGTAAGAGTCAGCAAACCTAGAATATGAAACATAAAGCAGCCCTTGCTTGCACTAATGTCACTAATGATTTACCTGAAAACAAAAGTCAAAATATACTGGATTTAGATTGCATTATATGGCAAACCAACATTTATGAGTCTAAGATACAAAAGCCTATGATAAAAGATGACACACAGACCCATTGGGCTTTAAATGGTTTTAAACACATTCTGCATTACTTTGTGTACCTTTCATGTGGCTCTAATGCTTTTAAGATTATTAATGAGCAGGTGTAGATCAGTTTTTACCAGTTTTTCATCTCTGAGAATTTCTTCAGTTCAATGTTATCACAATTGAGGCATTAGTGAGTTGAGTTCAACCTCGATCAAATCAAATGAAGTGTTCATCATACTGACAGTGAACAGAGGTTCACACCAATCAGTTAACCATCAGGACATGAAATAGATGGTTTAGATACTCTCACGGCTCTTAAAGACCATCTTCTCCCCTTGAGATCAACAAGACACAAATGTACTGGACTAAGCCAAACCATTAACCCCTGACCAGCTGTCAGTCACAAGCTATCCTGACATTGAACCGGCTTTGACAAAATGCCTATAGTTTTTTTCACCCTCATTTAACACTGTTTCCCAGTGCTAATGAACCCATAAACAGCTACAACACCAACTCAGTCACTCAGTCACAAAATTTGCCCAATCCATAAAACATAACGTTCATGACATCGCCATTAATGGAGAGGCCATCAAACTTGTTTGGTACGGCTGAAATTGAGGGAGTGAATTTCTTGAGCGAATCTCCAGGGTGAACTGCTTGTGAATAACACTTGAATTTTTATTTTAAAGGTATAATTCAGCCACAAAATAAAATTCTGTCATTATTGTTCCAAACCCGAAATTTTCCAAACCCCAAATTACTGTTTTGAAAAAAAACATGGAGGAGAGTAAAGTAAATAATAATTAGTTAATTATATAAATAAACATTAACAGTTTTAATTTCGGAGTGAACTGCCTTTGAGTCAAATTAATGTTTGCTTTATTATAATTATGACCATTTTACAAGACTAAATGCTATAAATCACAAAACAGGTTTTCACATTAGTTAACTCATTCCTAAAATATACACTACAGTTCAAAGGTTTGGAAATGTTTTTGAGAGAAGTCTCTTATGCTCACTAAAGCTGCATTTATTTGATAAAAAAACACAGTAAAGTTAGTAATATTGTGAAATATTATTACCATTTAAAATATTTTTATATATTGTCAAATGTAATTTATTCCTGTGATCAAAGATGAATTTTCAGCATCACATGATCTTTAAAGGTGCCATAGAACATCTTTTTAAAAGATGTAATATAAGTCTAAGGTGTCCCCTGAATGTGTCTGTGAAGTTTCAGCTCAAAATACCCCATAGATTTTTTTTATTCATTTTTTTAACTGGCTATTTTGGGGCATCATTAAATATGTGCCGATTCAGGCTGCGGCCCCTTTAAATTCTCACGCTCCCCACCCACGGAGCTCGCGCTTGCCTTAAACAGCATAAACAAAGTTCACACAGCTAATATAACCCTCAAAATGGATCTTTACAAAGTGTTCGTCATGCAACATGTCTAATCGCATAAGTATGGTATTTATTTGGATGTTTACATTTGATTCTGAATGAGTTTAATAGTAGCCTATGTGTGGCTAACAGGCTAAAGCTAACATTACACACTGTTGGAGAGATTTATAAAGAATTAAGTTGTTTATGAATTATACAGACTGCAAGTGTTTAAAAAAATGAAAATAACGACTTGTCTCCGTGAATACAGTAAGAAACGATGGTAACTTTAACCACATTTAACAGTACATTAGCTACATGCTAACGAAACATTTAGAAAGACAAAGTCAGTTATTATTGCTCCATCTGCCATTTTTTGCTATTGTCCTTGCTTGCTTACCTAGTCTGATGATTCAGCTGTGCACAGATCCAGACGTTAATACTGCCTGCCCTTGTGTAATGCCTTGAACATGGGCTGGCATATGCAAATATTGGGGGCGTGCATATTAATGATCCCGACTGTTACGTAACAGTGTTATGTTGAGATTCGCCTGTTCTTCGGAGGTCTTTTAAACAAATGAGATTTATATAAGGAGGAGGAAACAATGGAGTTTGAGACTCACTGTATGTCATTTCCATGTGCTGAACTCTTGTTATTCAACTATGCCAAGGTAAATTCAATTTTTAATTTTAGGGCACCTTTAAGAAATTATTCTATGATCGTATGGTGCTCAAGAAACATTTACTATTATTATTATTATCATCAAATTTTTGTGGAAATCATGATACATGCTTTGATGAATAGAAAACACAAATGAAATATATTTATTTGAAATAGAAATATTTTGTGACATTATAAAGCTTTTTACTGTCACTAAATTAATTTAATGCATCCTTGCTAGATTAAAGTATTATTATTTTTATTAAAAAGGTACCGCAAAGCAACAGCTCTGATTCCACCCACTCATATAATACAGAACAAGAATTCAAAGGCAATTGTAGTGACATAAGCAGTTGATGTGACAACAAAAGATGACTGAACTCCAAAGAAAATAAATCTTTCAAATATACAGAAGGAAATTAGGTCAGTATTAAAAGCAATGCAGCAGATGAGATGCCATTTTCTAATCAAACCACAAAATATAGAAACAAAACAATACACACGAAATGGAGTAAAGACACTTGCATGTTTTCCACAACAAACTACAAATAGTAGTGTCTAACCTTGGTTTTCTCCTGCTGCAGTTCAATTTGGATTTCCGTGAGTTTGGCCCTCAGCTCCTCATTGGCTGCCTGCAGGGCTGCCATGGCGTCAGGCCGCTCCCCTTTGCCCCGCCCACTGGGGGCTTTCTTGGACATATTGGGCTGTACTCCACAGGCCACGCCCCTTTCAGGGATGACCTGAACTTGTGAACGGTCAAGATTCGCTTCTGTTTGTTCCTCAGCTACATCTTTCCACCCACCTGCAGTTCACAAGGAAACAAGTATTTACAGAGGTCAACGAGACCTAGAACAATTACAGCATTATAGTTTGATTGTTTAAATGAAAGAAAATCAGCTTGAAATACAAATAAAAAGCCCATGAAATGGTTTAAAGAAGTTTCTTTTCTGCTGACACGTTTCCATTTAAAACAGATAGTTTGGATGGCATCTTCTCAGAAGACCCTCATGTCGCTCCAAACCCCTAAGACCTTCATTCATCTTCGGAACACAAATTAAGATATTTTTGAGGAAATCCATGAGCTTTCTGGTCTCTGATAGACTGCAACACAATTACCACTTTCAAGGCCCAGAAAGGTAGTAAAGACATCGTTAAAATAGTCCATGTAACTACAGGGGTTAAACCTTCCGAAGATGAACGAAAGTCTTACGGGTTTGGACCGACATGAGGGTTAGTAATTAATGACAGAAATTTTCATTTTTGGTGAAACTAAATCTTTAACTATATGGGACAATGTTTCCAAGCATCTGTAACCACGGCAATAATCACTGCGACATCACACAAATGCTAATCTGTTAATTTAATTAATTAATGCCTTCATTTAATTCAACATTGGTCAATTAATGATAGTGTTCCATCTTAATAGTGAGATTAATTTCTTATATAAACACCAGATAATGCACCAATTTGAATTTTTTCAAGAGTTTAACTCTTTATTGGCAAAAAAGACACTATGAGCACCTTATTACTCCCTTTGTAATAAAGAACAGGTATTATTTTCGTATGAGACTACCTGACTCCATTTTAATCAATAAATTATCTCAAATCACCATCTCAAGTGAGAGAAATTACATTAAGTGAAATGGAGCCAAAGTCTCCTGCTTTTCTATTTTGTTTTTCTTGAGAAAAAGACCCTAGTAATCTCATATCTTCTCTATAGATTCAGAACAGATCTCAATATCTCAAATTGTCCTCAAATTTGCCAATATGTCTGAAATCAAAATTCAGAGATCTCAACATGCACTCAAACATTTCTAATCAAACTAAACCAAATGATCTGAGCTCTTATCTGCATTCATTTTATACTCTTACTGTATGTCAACAATTGAGTCAGTCGTCTCTTTTAATTCTGCCAAGGTGAAACATATGAGGCAAAGTTGATCTGAGCAATACTAGAGCAACAGCATATTAAAAAACATGTGCTTGTTGTTATAGCAGGATCTATCCTGGAAGGAGAAACTGGAAGTTTTTCTCTGCTTAACAGTATTGAAAATACTTAATACTTTGACAAATCCTAAATCCACATCCAATCCCCACAGAAACATGGTTCCAGCTGTATGTTTGACCGGTCAATTCAGCAGACTAAAGATAAGAGGAATCTAACAACATGCCAACTGGCTTGTAGATAATCTGAAAAGGATAGGGCAGAAAAAAACTCTAAAATCTCTAGATTGAAGGAAAAGTTTAAAAGGGTCTATATAGAATTCAGAAAACCTTATTAGCGACACCGGTGGCCGTTATATGAACTGCAGCCACCAATTTACTGCTCGTGCTCGTACTTGCTCGTGCACATGTAACGTATTAGACTTAACGTGATTCACAGCAAAGTTATTTTTCGTTCCTCACTTAGGCGTAAAAAGACCTTTGCAGCCATACAGGCCTACTATTAACGAAAATCCAGACGCGGTTACACTTCTGAGTGTGATGAATATGTAAATATTTAAATTATACTTATGATAGATTGATTATAAAGTATATTTGAGATTATCTGGATATACAAGACTATTAAGGTAGAACTACTGAACTCACATGAACTGTTTTAAATATGTTTTTAGTACCTTAATGGATCTTGAGAGAGGAAATGTCATTGCTGTGAATGCAGTCCTCACTGAGCCATCGGATTCAATCAAAAATATCTTAATTTGTGTTCCGAAGATGAATGAAGGTCTTACGGGTGTAGAACGACATGATGGTGAGTAATAAATGACAGAATTTTCATTTTTGGGTGAACCTTTAATGTAATCCCTTTACTTTCGGCATCTTAAACTTGTATTGCCTTCACGGGCTATAGGAAATTTGACAATTCCCACTTCTGAAGTCGTGATTATTAGCTTTCCCCCGGTAAAAATCGCGTTCCGGGGGTAAAATATCATGTTATTTGTGGTTGCTTCAACCTGCGGACAGAGGCTCTCGGGAGCGCGAGTAAACGTCAGATCCTTTTGAGTTTCCCGGCAAAAACGACCCGAGTCTTTCACATAAGACAGGAAGGTCTCGTTTCTTTACAAGATGTTCACATAAAATAGCAATAAAAAAAAAGTGATAAATACATGAAAAGTCTTACATAGCCCCTTTAAGTTTAAACAACTTTCACAATTAGGCCTAAACAGCAATTACATATATGAGCACTTAATGAATTCATTGGCTTTGAAAGCACTCCGTTTATCACATTTTTATTAAACGTGCAATCCGAGATGCACTTTGCAAGTGTCTGTTAAATCGACTAATTTCCCAGGTTGCTCTTGGAATACTACAGTAGTGCAGTGGATAAAATGTGTACCTCACTTTTGACACTGACAGTTTACATTTTATAAAAAAAAAGGGGGGGAAAAAATCAACACTATAGTATTATAATTTGCTAAATGCTAAAATACTAAAAACTGGAACTTTTTAAAATAAATAGAGTTCAAGCCACCTGTGTTGTGTTCAGTACTAATGGTTGTGTCCAAATTGTGTTTAAATTAAGCATACACACAAACACACACACACACACACATATATATATATATATATATATATATATATATATATATATATATATATATATATATATATACACCCACATATACACACACACATACTTTTTACACCTCAATTTTTTGTTGCCACTCTAGTGGTATTAGTATGAACAAAGTTTTTTAGTTATTTCCATCAATACAGTACTTGCAAAAGTATTATAGACACTGGAAGCAAGTATGTACTGAAGTAGGCATATTACTAACTCTACTAACACAATCTCACTTAGGAAGTGATGAAAGACACCCTTCAGCTTTGCCCAGTTGCTCTGAATACATTATGTGGATCATTGGGTAAGATAACTGCACTTTTCATACATAGAGCAGCTATACTGACAGTCAGGTACAGCTCAATTACCATCCATCTCAGCCAGATCCCTACATCACAAGCTTTTTCCTGGATACAGATCAGCCATGGTCTAATAATTCAACAATAGCCTTTGTAAAGAGCACAACAGGTTCATATATGAGCACTATCTGAGCACAACATGACAGAAAGTAAATTAAAGATCTTTCATTTTTGAGTGAACTGTTGTGGATGTGAGATTACACAAAGTGTCTAATCTGAGTGAATTACAGTGACTCAGCAGACTTTATGCAATATGTATGTATCTAAAATGAATGATAATGTGTAGCTGCTCTTAAATATGAAGCATTTTGGGATATTTAGCATTTATACATGCTACTTATCTCGGGCAAAAGTATAATCTAGATTAAGCAAGCATATATTCATCATCTATTATGATTTGAATTCTCTCCGATCACAACATACTATAGAAGCTTTATATGTGCATCAACATCATTCAACCTGTTTGTAGACAAAATCATTTTGAAAGCGTCATCAGGTCAAAATCTTTTAGTCTTCTTTTAATTATTTAATTATTTGCAATGCAACCAATGCTTTGAACATAAATTGGATAGTGCATTGGATAGCTTTTGGTCAAAAACTTCCAAACAGTCTCTCTAACCCTCCACATCTAAAGTCAATGAGTTCATTCCCTTAGGTTGACAATTGCATGCTCCAAAAAAAGGCACATTTCGTCACTGGTCGTTGCATCATAAATACAACCTATGCTGTTTCTCACTGCCAGGCATTAGAGGAAAATAGACGTCAAGCAGAACAAGCCTCTATGCACCGCAGATGGCCCTCCAAGAACATTTCAATAAATATCCCAGTGGGCAGACGACAGCCTGTGGACGTTATTCCATCCTGCGCAAGCGAGGCTGTAACTGCTACAAGCATCATTTGATCAACATCTCCCCTTTTGCACCGGCATTCTGCAGCTCGCATTGACAGTTGTGACAAACATCCCAGCAGGCCGATTTCAGGATCGTTATCTGGTAATCACACAGGTCTGCGTGTTTGGTGCCACCCTGCTTGAATGAAAAAGGGAATTCAATGCATAAAGATTGAGACTAACCTTAAGTGCATGGTTTGAGTTGGGATGTTGGTTTAGTCTGCAGGGTTTATCCAGGGAGCTGTTGGTCCTCCATCATTCCGTGTGATTCGCAACACATGCTCTGAAACGACAAGGGAGGCATGTTGTCATGCCCTGAATTCCATGCAGAAGATGCTTGAATCCTCAGCAGAACAGAGCTGCTCGCAGCCTGCGCAGACAGCTGGATCCTCAGCAGCCGGTAGTGATGGATCACCAGGAGGGAATAACACATGAAAAAAGGGGGAGCTATTGCATGTTAGAGGAGAGACTGTGAAGCAAGAGAGATTGGATTCCTTGCACTTACCATAAACACTCCCTCACCATCCCTGATGGAGAGAGAGGATTGATGCAGGCAGGGAGGAGAAGGGGAGGATGGTGGCAGAGGAGTGGAGATGGACTCGGAGCACACGCACACACATATGCGCAGGCGTGTGCACATGCATACACGCTAGGATCTGGCAGTTCTGTAGGATGCGTGAAGCCTGGCTTCTATCCTAGGTTGCCTGTGAGAGAGATACAGGAAAAGACGGCTATTGTAGCCGCCCGCTGGTCGATGCACTGCAACTGCATCTCGGTCTCATAACATCACGTCATCATCCAGCCTAGATGCATTAAATAACAACCAAATACATAGCAAGATATATGTGGGCTGTGTGTCAGTGCATGGCTCTCATTTATTTGGAAGCAGTTCAGGATTCACATGCAGCATGCTGTTCCCTCCATATGGTTGATGCTAGAAATTGCATCATTGAGCATGGCTTAAATAATACTGCAGAACAACATTATCCTCCTAGTGTAGTGCTGTGATTTTTCCTCCAGCCATACAGATGGCGACAATGAGCTAAAACATGAAATGACTGGTGTTAAAGGTGCAGTGCTTCATTTCTGTGAAATTACAAACAGAATTAAAAAAAAAAAAACACACATACACCAAAAAACCACAAAAGAAACCAATGTTTTCCAAATATACCTCCCATAACATATCACAGTTATAGTCACAGGAGATCTATAAAACCTGGAAAGAAATGTTTCTTAGCATTGCACATTGCTATCTATTTCACACTTTTAGGAGCTCTTACAGAAAGAAGATAAAAACAATTAAATGTATATAAAACAAGTAAATTGTTACCTAAAATATGAAAAAATATATATAATTTTAGTTTTATTTATAGAAAACTATTACTAAAATTTCAAAGCTAACATTCTTAACTAAAGATACTGAAACACTAAAACTAAACTAAACAGAGTTTAAAGGCCTGTTCACACAAAGAACGATAACAATAAAGATATAGTTCTAAAAATTGTTCTAAATATAAAAGAATACTGTCCACACTGCAGCTATAACGATATAGATAAATGATATCACTGGGATTGCTTTCAGAACTATTTTTTTCCAGCTGTTGAACGATAAAACTGACAGCCAATCAGAATCCGTTCTAATTTAAGAGTTCACGCAATTAAAATGACAGACGACATTGTGGAGAAGTTAATCTCCGAGGTCCAGAAAAAGCCACCACTTTTTGACAAGTCAAACCCCCCTTTCAAGGATACTTTAAAGAAAATGGATATATGGAAAACAATCTGTCATACCCTCGGAATAAATGATGAGAAGTATTAACGATGAGATCATTGTGCTAGGTTAGCAAACAGTGCAACTTAAAAATCACCTCAGGTATCCAGCACTAGTTAGCATTATCTTCCTTTGAAGTTGCAATGAAAAAAACTTGTTTTGATTCCACAATCAAATAAATTCACTTATAAGATTAGATCGATTACACTAGCTGTTCACTCAAAACATGCATGCTGAGGACATCTGCTGGTTAAAGCCGTGTAAATGCAACAAGAACAGCAAAAAGTTGTACACACTTTGAAACCGCAGCCCGTGAGCTTAAAGTTGTCATGAAATCAAAATTGACCCTATTTACTTTGTTAGTGCATATTAGTAGTCTTGTGTTGTACAATTAATCCATGCAAGTTAATGCACAAAAAAGAAAAAAAAAAAGTTTGTTGTGGTAATCTTTAACCAAAATCTGAAAAGTTACTTTCGTTCTGGAATGGCGTTCCTTCTCTGATGACGTCAGTTTGACGGCTTGGGTTGAAAACGCTTTAACCACTCCCCTCCAACTGTTAAGGCAGGAACACACCAAGCCGACGCCGACGAACTAGTGGCAACGAAAGCAGACTGCGGGGTTTGCTCAAGTCGGCAGCTTCTGGGTCCAAAGTTGGCCTGGCACACCAAACGCGCTCAACAGCCGACGGCCAAGTAGCACGTCCATTCTGCGCCTGCGTAAGATGAAATGCCTTTCCGTACCAGCAGGTGGCAGTAGCTGAACAGCCAATCAGAATGATCAGATTGCCCGACGGCAATTCAACATGTCGAATCGGACGGAAAAAAAGCAGACGAAGACCAACTTCAGCCGACGGCGCGGAACACACTGAGAAAACTTAGTCGGCCGAAGAACAAAAACTGCCCGATGGCCGACCGTCAGTTTGGTGTGTTCCTGCCTTTAGTCTGCTATGAGCAAGATGGAGAGAAGGAGCGCTAAGTTAAAACCCTGCCCTCTATTCAGTATTCTGTTTCACTTGGAAATACGTCACAACACTGGAGAAAAGTCGCTTGCAACTTCTGGTTCACTGGGACTTTAACAGTTATCTTTATAGTTAACAGGCCTTTAGTAAAAACTGATAACTATATATAAATAAAAGAACAAATTTAAAATAAAAACTTAAATAGAAAATAAAACAAAAACTAATTTAAATGTAAATACTATAACAAACCTTAGTTATAAAAATAAGTGCAAGTTTAGCACTGACCTAGAGAAGGATTTGTACAACCTGGCAACAACTTTGAGGAGGATTTAGCACAATCTGGCATCCCTTGTGCCAGTGTGCCAGTATTGTTGTCATTCTGTTTGCCCTATATTTCCATCCATAGGACAGCCGCATGTTGCGTCACCACCAGCTGTGTAGATTCATGGAATAAAGATCCCGATCTGCTTCTGTCACATGAAATTTATTATACAGGACGTGCAGAATATATAACAGAGCTGTTCTCGTCGACAAACACTTCATTTCGAGCGTGGAGCGACCCATGCCTTTGGATAACACCGCGTTCCTGGATTTAGACGGACGTGAATCATCTTCTGCTGTTTGTTTTGTAGGTAAAGGGAACTGAAATGTCGATTGAAAAACAAAGCGTGTCCGAGGAAAACCTTCAGGGTATGTAGCTATTAAAACAGCTCAAGTTAATGTTCTTTTATGCATGTTTCTCCTTAAAACCCCATTCATAAAACAACTATACATGCTGCATATGTGGATATCGTTAGTCTAAAGCAGTAATGTCCGGAATTAGATGACAGTCTTTCATGCTATGCATCAAATTCCGGTTTCACATCAAATGAATTAATTGTCCAGGGATTGTTAATATTTTACGGCATAATATGTGGCAAAAAGAAGCAGGTGTGGGCAAAAAACAAAACAAAACAGTAATGACGCATGTGATCTGCAATAAAAATAGAAGAAGCGAAGCAATATTCGATTCATACATGAATCATTCTTTAGAGTCGGATCTCTTTACTGAACCGGTTCACAGAACCGCTATGAATTTTTTGTTCAGGAATCAAACTGAACCGTTCTCGATTCGGCAACTCTCGGCGAGTTCATTCTCTCTGAACGGAAACATACATAAATATTTACTCGCTCTAAACCTCTCTTTTCTCTATTCAGAGATGATCTAGACAGGTATATCGAAACTATCCAATGCTCTATTAATCCCTAAGCTATGAAAACTGTTTCTCTTTATTCATCCTTTTTGTCCTCTTGAGGCATTGTTGTTTTATTACCCTGGCAACTTATGTGTTTGTGTATTTTTCTTTGTTGTGTTTTTCATGTATCTGTATTGATTTAATGCTCTGATGTTTTGTACTGTTTAATAAAAAAATAAAATAAAATAAAAACCTCACTGAACGGAGAACCGCCTCTTTCGAACATATTCGATTCTGAACCGACTCTTTTGAACACCCCTTTCTGATATGATTCGATAACCCGTGGACGAAATGTTTGGGCGAAAAGTAAATATTTTATCGACCAGCAGAAATAAACGTTGGCAAATGAAAATATGTTAATGATTTTTGTGCTAGTTTAATCAGCACTTTTTGTGATCGGTCTTATTTTATTAAAACATCAAACCGTGGGTTGAATTAAATAGTTAATGTTGATCTTTTGTAAATGTAAATTAAAAAAAAAAAAACTATCCTTATTATTATTATTATTCTCATCATAACGTAAAAATAGAAAGAAATTGGGAAGTAAAATGGAATCACGGGGTGACAAAGAATCACTAAATCATTTTAAGCGGTTCCTTCATACGAGCTGTCTGAACGAACCGATTCACTGAAAGGAGGCGGACAAAAGAGGTGGGTATTCAGCCTGATTTCATTGGATGATGAGTGAAAAAAAAAAAATGACATGACATGAGCTATTTCTAGACCTCTGTTTATTTTCCTCTGGCTTCTGGGTTGAGTCAAGTGCTGGCATGTCCTATGTTCATCTGGATTTTCTGGTTGCTGTGTCATGATCACCGATTCATGCCCAACCCAGTTTTCAATATCACGTGCTGTTGGTAAAATATTCATAACTGGTTATGACATGTGGTGCTTGCAATACACTGATTCTTATGAAAGACAATGGCATATATAAAAACATAGGCGAGGAGTGCACAACATTTGAAGTAAATACTTTGAACGTTTATGCTATAGAGAACATCAAAAGAGGCTAAAAAAAAAAATCAATGGATTAAAGTCTTTTCTTCCATATTGTGACATATTTGAGTGAAACAGCTTCTCGAACTAGAAAAAAAAAAAATGTAGGGCGGGACTTGATCTTGTCCATCGGGAATTGATTGGGTTGTTTTCGATCGATCTCATGTGAGTGACAGGTTGCCACGCCCTTTCAACAATAAACACATCATCAACAGAGAAAATGTGCACAGATAAATCATTTATAATACTGCAATATTCAATTAAAAAACAAAGAATGGTCCATTTTGATTTCATGGTGACTTTAAATCTACATACAATAATTAAAACAAGGACCTAGAAATTATTTGCCTTTTCCCTGCAGGTTCCTGGGTGGAGCTGCATTTTAATAATGGAGGTGGCAGCAGTCCTAAAGGAAGAACAGAGGAACAGGCCACCGCCCCAGACCTGGAGAAGATGCTTCTGGATGCGCAGCACGAGTCGGGCAGGAGCAGCTCAAGAGGAAGCCTGCCATGTGATAGGTCAGTATGACCAAATTATAATTTAGTGCTTTAAAGGATTAGTTTACTTTCAAATTAAAATTTCCTGATAATTTACTCACCACCATGTCATCCAAGATGTTCATGTCTTTCTTCAGTCGAAAAGAAATTAAGGTTTTTGATGAAAACATTCCAGGATTTTTCTCCATATAGTGGATTTCACTGGAGCCCAAACGGTTGAAGGTCAAAATTACAGTTTACAGCGATCCAAGATGAGAAATAAGGGTCTTATCTAGATAAACCATTGCTCATTTTCTAAAAAAAATAAAATAAAATAAAAAATTATATACGTTTTAACCATAAATGCTCATCTTGAACTAGCTCTCTTTTTCTTCTCTATTTGAATTCCGGCAGTGTAGACACTGATAAGTGTATTACTGCCCTCCACAGGTTAAAGTTTGAACTAAATTGTCATATACAATATGCTAGTGCAAGTATATAACAATTAGTTCAAACTTTGCCCTCCCTGTAATTTTGACCTTCAACCGTTTGGGCTCCATTGAAGTCCACTATATGGAGAAAAATCCTGGAATGTTTTCATCAAAAACCTTAATTTCTTTTCGACTGAAGAAAGAAGGACATGAACATCTTGGATGACATGGGGGTGAGTAAATTATCAGGAAATTTTAATTTGAAAGTGAACTAATCCTTTAACTGCACTGAGATTAGAATAGCATAAGATTCCAAGATGTTAATTTGAAAGGATATGCATGTTATAATGAAATAAATATATGAATAAATGATATAAATTTGGGAATCTCACCAGTCCTCCAAGATCCCAGACTCCTTCACACTTGCGCAGGGGCTCCGAGGTCCACAGCTCTGGAGAGAAGAACAGCTCACAGGTAGATATTAGCAGCATGATATTTATTGGTCAATAGGTGTAGGAACCCTGAAGATTGATGTAACCAGGATTACTTTACAAAAATACAGACTAATAAAATAAAATAATCCAACATATAACATGAAAGTTATCCGTTAGCCATCCTAAGGGCCGCTTCACACAGAATGCGTTTTTGCTGTTTTAACTTGAGCGCCGCAGAATGCCGTGTCACGTGGTTAAAGATGTCCGTCTAGTGTGTTTACATTGAAACAATGGAAAAGGAGCACAGTGTAAAGTCAAAATGCGTTCTGTGTGAGTGGCCTCTAACTTTGTTGTGGTTTGGTTTAAGTCAGAGGAAGACTATTTGGAGAGGAGAAGAGAGGTGGAGATCCTGATGAAGAAAAATGCAGACTGGATTTGGGACTGGTCGAGCCGACCGGAAAACTTACCACCCAAGTACCTAAACTTTTAGAAAACATACAATTTAATACTGTTAATAAGCCAACTTAATGCATAAAAGCATCTTAACATAGTAATGAGTAAGGTCAAACAGATCCTACTGTAAATTTGGTCTCTGTAGGGAATTTCTGCTGAGGCACCCGAAGCGTTCCAGCACACTCAGCATGAGGAACACCAGTGTGATGAAGAAGGGAGGAATCTTCTCAGCAGAATTCCTCAAAGTTTTCCTACCCTCGCTTGTGCTTTCACACATCCTTGCTGTGGGTCTCGGGTGAGTACATTTAAACACAGCCCTGAACCCTAGTATTAAATGTCAGCGTGTAACTTGTGTACTAATGGATCTTTAAGCTGCAGTACTGTTAATGTTAACTAAGACTATTAAAAATAGTTTTTGTAATTGAAGAATATGAATAAAATAAAGATGAAAAACAGAAACAAACTAAAATGAACAGTTTCCATCAGTGTTATTTTAGTATTATTGAAATAGGGTCATTCTGTCTCAGATTTCGGAAACTTCCTAAGCTCAAATTTTTATTTTGTTAAATGACTCCATGTCCAAATTTTACCCATTTTCAATGGTCAAGAACCAAATGTAGAAACATCTGATAGTTATTGTGTTTAAAGAAAAATGTCTGAAGAACAAATAACACAAACTAGAAATGTTTCTTGTTTCCCTCCATCAAAACAATTGAATATAACACCTCTCTGAGTGCCAGAAACAAACATTTTTCTTAAGTTTACATGTATTTAATTCAAGAAGTGTTAAAGATATTGTAATGTAATTTTAGATTCGTGTTCTTATGAAACTTTTTTGGGATAGTTCACCCAAAAATGAAAATCTGATGTTTATCTGCTTACCCCCAGCGCATCCAAGATGTAGGTGACTTTGTTACTTCAGTAGAACACAAATGATGATTTTTAACTCCAACCGTTGCCATCTGTCAGTCGTATAATGTGTGTCAATGGTAACTCTATCAATAAGAGGAAAAAAAAAAAAAAAAAAAAAAAAAAAAAAAAAAAACTTGCATAGACAAATCCAAATTAAACCCTGCAGCTCGTGATGATACATTGATGTCCTAAGACATGAAACGATCGGTTTATGCGAGAAACCGAAAAGTATTTGTCATTTTTTACCTCTAAAACACCACTATGTCCAACTGTGTTCAGCACTCGCTTAGTGAGGTCTGATCACGCTCTGACAGCGGCAGTGATGTCTAGCACTCGTTGAAGTATACACGCGAGACATCACTGTCGCTGTCAGAGCGCGATCAGACCTCACTTAGCGAGTGCTGAACGCAGTTGGACATAGTGGTGTATTAGAGGTAAAAAATGATATAAATAATGTTCGGTTTCTTGCACAAACCGATCGTTTCGTGTCTTAGGACATCAATGAGCCGCAGGGTTTAATTTGGATTCGTCTGTGCATGTTTTTTGACTCTTATAAATTGTGTTACCATTGACACGCATAAGACTGACAGACGGCAACAGTTGGAGTTAAAAATCATCATTTGTGTTCTACTGAAGAAACAAAGTCACCTACATCTTGGATGCCCTGGGGGTAAGCAGATAAACATCAAATTTTCATTTTTGGGTGAACTATCCCTTTAAGGCCTAAGTGGTTCAAACTCATAGATATTGGGATGTCAGTGCGGTAACGTGTAGTTATGATACTGCGTATTTGAACTCTCTTTCAGAAGCTGTGAAAATGAACATTCCCATCTTCAAATATCCCTAAAACTGATTCAAATATAGATTCTTATAAATACACTTTTGAGAGCAAGTTAATGTGCCTCAAATTAAGCATTTTCAGTGGATTTTTGGTACTCAGAGAGTTATGTTTTATGCAATTCTTTTGATAGAGGGAAACAAGATACATTTCTGCATTATTTATTCTTCAGACATTCCTCTTTAAATGCAATAAGTATCAGCTGTGTGCAAAGTGAACCGCATTTGTTAAATTTGGTAATAATTTGATCATGAAGCTGCTTTGAGATCCCCATATCTATGGGACTGAACTATATAGCGCCTTAATTTGGATTTCAAAAGGAAAGTTTATTAAGAATCAGAATCTAGAAGGATATTAAAATACCTTGAATACTTCTTGAGTTACATCTTGAGTTACAGGTATGCAAACTTTGGAAAAGGAATATTTATGGCACTCAGACAGGTATGTTCTATGCAATTGAGCTGATAGAAAAACACAAGATACATTATTATTATTTATTTATTTATTTTTATTTTTTTAGATATTCCTCTATCAGCTGTATGCAAAATGACCCACATTTGGTTTTTGACCACTGAAAATGTGTACAATATACCAGTTTACTCATGGAGCCGCATTAAGATCTCCATATCTCTGGGGCTAAACCTACAGAAGAGGATTAGGGCCAAGCAATAATAAAAAAAATAAAACCATCTCGAGATTAAAGTTGTTAAATTTCAAGAAAAAACTTGTTAAATTTCGAGAAAAAAGTTGAAATAAATTGTTGAGAATAAACTCGTTAAATTATGAGAAAAAATTTGTTAAATTACGAGAACAAATTCGTTAAATTATGAGAAAAATGTTAAATTTCGAGAAAAAAGTTGAGATAAAATGTTGAGAATAAAGTCATTAAATTATGAGAATAAAGTCATTAAATTACGATAAAAAAGTCGTTAAATTATGAGAACAAATTCGTAATTTATGCAGACTTTGGAAAAGGAATATTTATGGCACTCAGACAGGTATGTTCTATGCAATTGAGCTGATAGAAAAAAACAAGATACATTTCTAGTTTTAGCTCTTTTTTAAAATTTTTTATAGATATTCCTCTATTAGTTGTATGCAAAATGACACACATTTGGTTTTTGGCCACTGAAAATGTGTACAATATACCAATTTACTCATGGAGCCGCATTAAGATCTCCATATCTCTGGGACTAAACCTACGAAGAGGATTAGGGCCAAGCAATAATAAAAAAAATAAAACACTTCGAGATTAAAGTTGTTAAATTTCGAGAACAAATTCGTTAAATTATGAGAAAAATGTTAAATTTCGAGAAAAAAAATCGAGATAAAATGTTGAAATTACGAGAACAAATTCGTTAAATTATGAGAAAATTGTTACATTTCGAGAAAAAAGTTGTTAAATTATGAGAACAAATTCGTTAAATTATGAGAAAATGTTGTTAAATTTCGAGAAAAAAGTCGAGATAAAATGTTGAGAATAAAGTCATTAAATTACAATAAAAAAGTCGTTAAATTATGAGAACAAATTCGTTAAATTGAGAAATGAGAAATTGAGAAAATGAGAAAATTGTTAAATTTCGAGAAAAAAGTTGTTAAATTATGAGAACAAATTCGTTAAATTATGAGAAAAATGTTGTTAAATTTCGAGAAAAAAGTCGAGATAAAATGTTGAGAATAAAGTCATTAAATTATGAGAATAAAGTCATTAAATTACAATAAAAAAGTCGTTAAATTATGAGAACAAATTCGTTAAATTATGAGAAAATTGTTAAATTTCGAGAAAGTCGTTAAATTACGAGAACAAATTTGTTAAATTATGAGAAAAATGTTGTTAAATTGAGAAAAAAGTCGAGATAAAATGTTGAGAATAAAGTCATTAAATTATGAGAATAAAGTCATTAAATTACAATAAAAAAGTCGTTAAATTATGAGAACAAATTCGTAATTTAATGAATTTGTTCTCGTAATTTAACGACTTTTCTCAACATTTTATCTAGACTTTTTTCGCAAAATTTAACGAGTTTTTTCTCGTAATTTAACAAGTTTATTCTCAACATTTTATCTCGACTTTTTTCTCAAAATTTAACAACTTTAATCTCGAGATGGTTTTATTTTTTTATTATTGCTTGGCCCTAATCCTCTTCCGTATAAACCACCGAGAGATACCAAAAGTAAAGTTTGTTAAGAACCAGAATCTAAAAGGATATTAAGATCTCTTTAATACTTCTTGAGTTACAGGCATGCAAACTTGAGGCAAAAAACACAAAGTGCTTTTTCCCCATTTTTGAACTCTTGGCATATAATGAAACAAAGATTGCTAAAGTCAACAGATTCTACTAATAGACCTACCAATATCTGTGTAAAAATAAAATAATGATGCTGCTATCGTTCTAAAGTCATTTTTACACCCCTGTAATTTGGCTCCAAATTCTTTTTCCAAATTGTCATTTTGATCCCCTTTACAAAATAGTGGATTACTCAGGAAATGTATATCTGTGATGTGTGTCTTTGAGCCGGAGACCTCTGGTTGAGTTGACACAGAATGACCCTATACTATTGTAGTTTTTGATGACATTTTGAATTAGATTTTTTATATGTATATAGCGTCACACAACAAAATAAAGAAATCCCATGAACTTACATTTGAGGGGGATCTTCCTGAGCCATATATAGGGAACTGAATATTTTAGGGAGTTGTGGGTAGTTAGTCTGGGTGGTTACCAATAATCAACTACCCACATTACACAGAAATGCGCAAAGAATGTTGCACATTTGCATGATCTTAAGCCTTGTATTTATCGATACTGATGTTTAAAAAAATTAAGCCAAGTCCTTTTTATTTCGCAGAGACAGTATTTGATAGTAACACATAAAGGGCTATTTTTGAGTCCCGCCTCACGCGGATCAGCAGTGGATGCGGTCTGCGTGCTGGAATGCATGCTAGTGTGCTCTACAGGGGGTTAGTATGACTTAGCAGTTTTCCACTGACACTTCTCTGCTGATGCAAAAACAAGTCCACTGATTTACAGCTGCTTTCAAAGCAGGAAAAATCAACCTGGAGGAGAAAATTGGAAGACCTGAGAGTTAATATTTATTTTCAAGATAAATGAACACTAGAATTCATGTTGTTATATAGCCTAAATATACCACCAACTCCATCTGATATTAATTTCTTCTTTTTAGGGTGTACATCGGAAGGCGTATTACTACTTCTGGCACATTTTGAGGGAACAGGAAAGAAGAAAAATCTCATATACGCACATCAACCATCTCAGCTGCTTTGTCGTGAATCAGTGCTCGTGTAGATGCAGATAGGACGAGGTCACGTGACACATTTCCTCTCCCCGGCTGTGGGCCGCTCTCTATCTTGCTTCTCCCTTGTGTATTCCACTGGCCTTTCCCATAGTTCCTCTCCCAAATCGACATGTAATGCCAGTCCATTCTAGGGCCATCAGCGCAGGGAAGGCCACGCTAGACTTATGGGCACATGCCTGATAGAATTAGATGTACTGCATCCTCAGAATTTTGTATTTACTCGTACCAAGACTACTATTATGAGAGGATCATAAAATAAGGGATAAAAGAGGAAAGGACGAGTGGAGCACGAGATGCTGAATCTCCAGAGACGTGATGCCTGATACTTGAGACTGTGAATTGGGAGGATTTTAAAGAACTTTCTACTCCATATCAAAACAGGGATCATATCTATTGAATGCTAAATCTCAACATTTCATGATATAACAATGTCAAAGCACCATTTTGCTGTATCTTGAAGTTGTTTCTGCATGTATGATGTTCCAGACACCAAAAACAGACCTTTGCTTTGGGAATCAAGGCTGTGCAAAGTATTACACAGTATATACTAGCAAAAAGTACTATATCAACACTTACCTGAATGTCAGTTGAAATCACAAATAAATGTACAATACACATCAAGCTTATCTTCAGATTTCACCTTAGTGCTCACCTGAATTGCAATCACAGATGTTCTTCACAGATGTTTATCTGAACGGTCAGGGTTCCAGCCCGGAGATTGCCTTAAATAAAACTGTTAATGAATCAGGCAGGAGTATAAGGGAAATTGTGTACATTTGTGCATGTTTTGTAGTCTTTAAAAATCGTATTCGGTGTACGTGTCAATTTCATAGTGGTTTTGTATCAACAGAAATAAATGTCTGCCAACTATAAAACTTTCTTTGGATTCTGTGTTTTCAGTATTATTAAAGGTTATATTAAAGGGATAGTTCACCCAAAAATGAAAATCCTGTCATTTACTCACCCTCAAGAAGATATTTTGAAGAACATGGTTTACCAAACAATGTCTGGTCCCTATTGACTTCCACAGTATTTTTTTCTCTCTACACTATGGAAGTCAATGGGCACCAGCAACTGTTTGGTCAACATTCTTCAAAATATCATCTTTTATGTTCAACAGAAGAACTTCATGCAGGTTTAGAACAACTTGAGGGCAAGTAAATAATGACAATTTTAATTTTTGGGTGAACTATCCCTTTAAGTTATAAGTGTTATTACATATCCACTACTGTTCAAAAGTTTGAGTCAGTAAGATTTTTTGGTAACACTTTACAATAAGGTTCATTAGTTAACATGAACCAATACTGATTTGCACTTTAACAAAGATTAATAATTGCTGTATATGTTAATTTCAACATTTACTAATACATTATTAAAATCTTGTTAACGCACTGTGAACATGAACAAACAATGAACTGTATTTTCATTAACATTAACGAAGATTAGTAAATAAAGTAACAAATGTATTACTCATGGTTCAAGTTAGTTAATTACGGAAGAGGATTAGGGCCAAGCAATAATAAAAAAATAAAACCATCTCGAGATTAAAGTTGTTAAATTTCGAGAAAAAAGTCGAAATAAAATGTTGAGAATAAACTCGTTAAATTACGAGAAAAAACTTGTTAAATTTCGAGAAAAAAGTCGAGATAAAATGTTGAGAATAAAGTCATTATGAGAGAAAAGTCGTTAAATTACGAGAACAAATTCGTTAATTTAATTACTTTATTCTCAACATTTTATCTCGACTTTTTTCTCAATTTAACGACATTTTTCTCATCATTTAACGAATTTGTTGTCGTAATTTAACGACTTTTTTCTCGTAATTTAATGAGTTTATTCTCAACATTTTATCTCGACTTTTTTCTTGAAATTTAACAACTTTAATCTCGAGATGGTTTTATTTTTTTATTATTGCTTGGCCCTAATCCTCTTCCGTAGTTAATACATTACCTAATAGTGTTAACCTTTTTTATTTTTTTTTATTTTTATTTTTTAAGAAATTAACACTTTAATTCAACAAGGATGCATTAAAATGATCAAAAATGAAAGTAAAGAGATTTATGATGTTCTAAAACAATTATAGTTCAAATAATTTAAATATATTCCTGTTCCCCAAAGAATTCTGAAAAACATTGGGGGAAAAAAAAAAGTTTTTTGAACACCAAATCAGCATATTAGAATGATTTCTGAAGGATCACGTGACACTGAAGACTGAAGTAATGTAATGAAGCCTTAGTGAGCATAAGAGACCTTTTTTTCCCCTAACAGTAGTGTAGTTAAATATACTTACCCAGAAATATAAGCCAAAAGCTGTAAACATAAATTTAAATGACGACAAAGGTTGGGAAAAAAAAAAAAAAAAAAAAAAGAGACTAAGGGTATGTTTAGAAAGTGTACAGTATGCAATTTTTAGCATGAACTGAATAAGCAGATTATGTACTACATTTGCCAAAATGCCCAGAGAACAGTGCATGGGATACTGTAACTCATAATGCAATACGCTTGATTAGTCCTTCCTTTTACAGGCATGGCAAATGAATGGAAAGCAATACTGAATGTGATGTTTAATATCTCCTCATTATTTGAACAATCTCACCAGTTGACAATGTTCGGATTAGCATACTACCAAATTACGTACTATTTTTGCAGCATGTCTTTTATACTACGCAAAGTACAGGTTTGTGCCGAATACCAAGACAATGCCAACAGTTAAAACATTTATAAAAAAGATGGATTAATAGCACAAAACAAATATAAACGGACACCAATCAGTGGATTAAACATGCAATGTTTAAGCATGGTTTGGTAAGCAAAAAAAGTAGTCTTTTAAGTAGTAACTTAGTGAAACAGTTAGATTTTTATGCAGGGAGTCAAACAGATTATTGAAGCATCTCTATATTTCAACAGCAGCATAAGGGTACAAATATTTTGCAGTATATACATGCTATAGTCTTATTGATAAGCAAAGGCATTTCAAAAAAATGTGGATGCTGTTCTAGTGTGGTAGATTTTGCACAATGCAAATGCATTGACCTGAATACTATAGTTTAAAATGGCAATTATGACTGTGCATCGATGGAGAATGAGAAAGCAATGCATCTGTGAATTAAATGGTTACTTTAAATAACATGATACATTTCCAAGAAAACTGGATATTACCCACCAATCGGTTCACATGGCATTGAACCATACTGAAGTTTTACACATTTATTACATACTTTTTTAATAGGAATCAGTATACATACCATATTTACATTAAACATAGCCAAAAAAGTTTGCTAAGGCTACCTGAAATCATTTGAATAAGTGTTGGCCAGTGTGTCGATTCAGATAAACACAATTAAAATTTTATTTAACTTTGGTCAAAAATAATCAAACAAGTGTACACTTTCACAATGTTAGCATCATCATCATCATCATCATCATCATCATTAACAAGGAACAAGGTCTGTGTACGTAACCGACCCGTAAGTTCCCAGATTTAAAGAGCGTCACAATCAGCTATACAACAACTTTGTACTTGTCAACCGTTAAGTTACGTTTGTCATTTTGACATCAGTTTTGCAGCCGCATGTCAAAATTCAGCAGCACACAAACTGTATGTTGTCACCGGTTTCTTCAAATCACATCCCGATGCACGATCAATTTCTGCACAACATCTTTTTCTTTTGCGCAGGAATTGAGCGCTAGGAATATCTGTATGTGATCTGTTTAACTTTGATTGACTGGAGGAAAGCCAGTTTTGTCTCTAGAGGCACTCAACATCGGTTTCAATTTGAGTGTTCTACGCTGGTCACCAACCGTACGATATCTTGTATATTAGTGTCCAAATACTAAGCCGCAAGAACCGTAGCAGCACATGAACGGACAAACGGAGTGCTATAAGGAAAAATAATGGATGTAGGAAGAATTGCGGGTAAGTTATCCGGGCGACTTGGGATGTCGAGATCATCTAGTCCTCGAGGTTATCGGGTGAGGATTGTTATAGGGCAGACTTAAGGCGGTAGAATCCCTTTATATCAATGAATAAGAAAAATAACTAATATCAAAATAAAAACAGGATCTAAAGCGAATCAGACGGCAATACTGATGCTTATGGCCAATGTCCTCAATCAAACAGTGCAACTGCAAATTCAAGTAGTACAACATGGAGATTTGCTTCCCAACCGGCTCATTATCAGGGAATTACGTTTGGTTCGCTGTCGTCTTCAGACTCGTCCGACAAACAAGCAAGTGAAATCGTAAAATCAAGGCCAAAAGAAAATGTATTTTGTTTGCGCCGAGAGTCAAACAAATAATTCCATGGTTTTTGGGTTGAATTCCCCAATAATGCTGCCGATACAGGTTCAGCAGGATGATTTCACATTTTAACCACTGGCGCTCCAGATCTACATGCAAATATAGAACATAAAATTCATACATACCTGCTCATAATGTAAAAACGCTTTCTCTTTGTAGTTATGTTACTTTTATTAAGTGGTTTGACACCAGATGGTGTAATATATAGATACAGTCAAGTGAGTAGATATTATGCATGAGAAAAGAAAAAAAAAAAAAAAGTATAAAAACGGAACAAAAATAAAAACGAAAGAAAACAAAAACAAGAAACTGTCCACTGACCAAATTGGAGACCTGTTTTTAAGTGCTTAAAAAGGTAGAACATCAAGGCCTTAGAGTCGGGCCAGGGGAAGGAATGTTAACAGGCAATACACAAACGCTCATGAATGCCTGAATTTCAAAGTCGAACAGCAAGTACATACGATTGACAGCGAGACGTTGCTCATCCTGGTGCGTTTCCGTAATTTTGGTCGTCAAATCATAAAAACGTAAGGCTCGGCCGAAAGACGAATACATGTAGGACTTTTGCGAAGTTGATGTGGTCTTAATGCTGATTGGTGCCGATTCCGTCGTTGGAGGGTGGGTTGAAATTGGCCTTCTCCTGTTTTCTTTTTTAATTATTGACACCCTCTCAAAGAGGTTTTTTCTTTTTCCAAAATATACGATCCGTCTCTCAGCTTCCTTGTCTACAAGTGAAAAACAAGTGCTTTCTCTTCTTTGTCAGGATGACAACGGGGCCATATTTCTCTTACAGATTTAACGACTAGGCTTATCATTGCAAAGTACGACATTTCTTGAGCGCCCTCCGACCTGGGCCGGGGGAAAACGGGGAGGAGGGGGATGTTTCTTTTTCTCTTGATTTTTGTTTCTTCTTGGTTTTTAAATCACTCTCTTTTTTTAATTAATTTTGTCCTGGAATATATACAGGTTGTTGGTGGCGGCCACAGCTATGACGTTCTCTTTCGGGTGCCAGGCGGTGTGTAGGATCTTCTTGTTGAAGTCCAGGCTGTCCACGCTGATTTCGTCTTTCTTCCGTTTGCCGCCGGTGCAGACCTTGCGGGGTTTGAGCATGGCACGGGGTTTACTGTTCTCCCTCGACGCCTCCAGTGTGATGTCCCTGCGCGTGTTCCTGTCAAACATCCTAAAGAAGTTGTTGTAGGAGCCCGTCATAATGGCACTGAGGAGGAGGGAAGAGCAGGGCCGATGAGAGAGGAGGAAAAGAAAAAAAAAAAAATATTAGTCACCATTTACTTATAGTAGGTTTTAGGTTACCTAAACGCAGTCTCCACAGGCTTTTGAGTTTGAGAATTTCTGCACCACCAATTGAAAAATAATGACTGTTTTCAATCAGTCACGCCACTGATCGAACCTTTGTTTGCATCTTAAACACCGTTAAGCATTTGTTTTGCTGCAGGACCAAACATCTGATTTGTAGGCGTGAATGTTTTCAACTATTTTGATTCAGTTCAAGTATCACTTCATCAACACCAATTAGAAATAAAAACTCGTACATAATATCATTCATTTTATTAAAGTAAACGTTATCGCCAGGGCTTGACATTAAAGGGTTAGTTCACCCAAAAATGAAAATTATGTCAGTAATGACTCACCCTCATGTCGTTCCAAACCCGTATGACCTCCGTTCATCTTCGGAACACAGTTTAAGATATTTTAGATTTAGTCCGAGAGCTTTCTGTCCCTCCATTGAAAATGTTTGTACGGTAGACTGTCCATGTCCAGAAAGGTAATAAAAACATCAAAGTAGTCCATGTGACATCAGTGGGTCAGTTAGAAGTTTTTGAAGCATCGAAAATACATTTTGGTCCAAAAATAACAAAAACTACGACTTTATTCAGCATTGTCTTCTCTTCCGGAATTCTTTCCATTGAATTGATTCCATTGAATTGATTCCATTGAATCCTTTCATCTGTCGGCGTTGGTAATGCACTTTTACGTCGCCGTGGTTGTTTTTGGCGATTAGGACATCTACGACATGCACACTTACGCACCATTTTAAAAAATATAGCAATACCAAAATACAAACAATGTAGAATAGCTTGAATACAGCGTGCGTCTCCCTCAGACTGTAAACGAAGCTCGGGCGCACCAGATAACACGTCAGCAGCGTCTTACATCAGCAGCGTCACTGCGGAGTCGTGAACCCGGATTGACAACAGACCCGGAAGAGAAGACAATGCTGCATAAAGTCGTAGTTTTTGTTATTTTTGGACCAAAATGTATTTTTGATGCTTCAAAAACTTCTAACTGGCCCTCTGATGTCACATGGACTACTTTGATGATGTTTTCATTACCTTTCTGGACATGGACAATATACCGTACATACATTTTCAATGGAGGGACAGAAAGCTCTCGGACTAAATCTAAAATATCTTAAACTGTGTTCCGAAGATGAACGGAGTTCTTACGAAGAGTGTGAAGAGTGTGACAACTTACCCCGCTCTCCCCTATATTATATATAAAAATCAACCCAACACAGTGGATAGTAGGAGTGACTGCGTTACACACCACTGCTGAGATCCACCCGCATTTGGCCGGTGTTAATGTCAAGCCCTGATTATCAAAATGATTCACTTTTTAAATCTAAAAACTGGGGTTAAACTGTGGGCTTACCAAGTAGCTTCCACTTAATTTTTAATGAGTAGTTTCATCCATCAAATATTTCACAAGAATCCTACCATTACCCCGTCTTTACATGCACAAATAATTTGGCATATGTCATCCACACAAATTGCAAATAATAATGACAAATAATAATGACAAACCTAAGATAAATAGTATTAAAAGAAAAAGTAGCAGGCTTGTTTCCACCCTCCAAAGAACAAAGTTCTAAATGTCTAATATATAAATAATAGACTAAACTGCTTTAAGGTGTGGAAGTGTGGGAATGGGCCTTCAATAGAGTATGTGGGAAGAAGCTCATGGAAAATTTTGTGTGAACGTAGAACTCTACATTCATCCTCTTGAAATACAGTTTCGCACCTGTCTGAACCGTTCCAACAGCACTCAAACTTGTCGAAAATGCAGTCGTTCTCGTAGAGCGAGCACAACTTGCTACGTAGGTACTCGTGTACCTAAAAACAGAGAAGCACATGTGAATCAGCAAAAAAAACAAAGAGTCATATCAATTAAATAAGACACATTTAAGCACTGTGTGAAACTTTGGGGAGGTGCCGACACTATTTGAAGAATGTATTAATCAAAGACGTGAAACACCATGTTCTGTAAACAAGCCAAACGTGACAGGACATGCTCTGGAATGCCAGTTGTTGCAATAATCAGATCCTCTACTGTACCTGGTAGGTTTCTACAGGCCGGTTCTCCATGTTCAGGTCCCAAACCTTAACGGAGAGGTAATCGCGTGTCATCATGTATCTACCGCTGTGACTGAACTTGACGTCAGATATGGAGGAGATGATTTCTGAGAAGAACGACCGGCTGCTGGGATCTTCTGGCTCCTCAAAAACTTGAGAAACAAAACCACAAAATTTATGACATTTCTCACTAGCAGCTCAACTCAAACAGCTTGTTTGAGTAGAAAATGTAAAAGCATGAAGTGCACAATGCACATGTACACTACCATTCAAAAGTTTGGGATCAGCAAGATTTTATTTCTTGAAAGAAATTATTACTTATATTTAATAATTCAATTTTAAATGCATTAAATAGATTAAAACAATAATAATAATAATAATAATAATAAAGACATTTCTAATGTTGCAAAAGACTTTTTTCAAATAAATGCTGTTCTTTTGAAATTTACATTCAGCAATCTACTGCTGCTAAACTGCAGGATGTGCTTGATTTTAAACCGTTATTAAAAGCGCATTAAGCCACAAATGAGATGCTGTTCCCTAGGTTGCTTTCTGTGCCAATAATCGTGTTGAATAATTTCGATTTCAGTATTGACCAAAATAGTTGTGATTATGATTTTTGCCATAATCGAGCAGCCCTAGGATCATGTGAAATCATAATGTTCCATTTCCTTTTTGTGAAGAACATTGGGTTGTATACAGTGCATACTGCACAGTGTAAAATAAAAGACAGTAGAAAACCATCAGTCCATTTATTCCATCCAAACATTTCAATTTCATGCATTCATCATGTCTGTTTTAAAATGAGCAGATTCGACAGGAAGTAAAATGACCAGAGTTTACTGTTTTGCTTTGTTGGTCTGGAGTGAGGTCTAAGTTGAGAACAGAACGTTCGATTAATTACATAACCCAGTGATTACGTAACATAAGGCCCTGCTGACATTAAACACTGCAAAAACAGACCAAATGGGAACTTTCCACAGCCTGTTAGAAAGTGAGGCTGATTTTTTTTTATAGGAGGAAAGGACACTGCATCAGGGAACATGCACAGAAAGTTCAGACTCTCCGACTGATATATAAAATAAAGAGAAAAGAATATAAAAGGGAAAAAAAGTGGAAAAAAAAAGAAAACAAAAAAAAAAAAGAAAAGAAACTGACTTAAAATATTTACATTTACTATGTCTATCGCAGAGCGCGGCGGCCCTCATGTCACACAGACGGATGGTTCCTTTACTACTGCTGTATACAAAGACGTTACACTGGTGTGGGTGACACTCGGCTGCTGTTATCACCTCCGTCAGCTCCTCCATATTGGCTGGTTTTATATCTACAATGTCTGAGGGGGGAAACAATAAAGGAAACCAACAGAAAGACGTTCAAACACACTTTAAAGCGGTTGAGATGTCACCGCTGCAGGCCTTGGTCATTACTTGGGGATTTGGCTTCTGAACAAAAGCCTTCCAATATTACAAAAATAGTACGTTTTACACTAAAATACAATTGTTAAAAGGGTTATATTGTTTCACAATCCTGTCAGAATGTAATTCAGGCTTTGCAAAGAGGTTATTATTAAAGGTGCAGTATTCAATTTCTGAGAAATGCTTCTGAAAATTTAAAATCACAATATTGTGAATATTTGACATGTCCATGCTGTGTGTGTGTGCTGAAAAAAAATAAATTTGAATATAGTCCTGGCCGTGTAAATAGGAAAAAAAGTGGATCGGACCAATCCATGTAATAAGGCAATAAGGGGCGTATCCGCTTATGAAGGGGGAAAGAGAGTGTGGGCAAGCAGGACATTTGTAGAAAGAGAGATGAGATATTACCAGAGGAAAAGATCAGAGGAATATAATTGGAAGAAGAAGGGTTACAATAAGGTAAGAGCGTTAATATTGGAAAGGTTTCCAGTGCTGGAGAGACATTAGAAAGCAGGAAGGCCTGAAAACGGACGCCGAAGTTGCTCTGTTTCTGCTTGATTCGTGGGTAACATTGCTGCTTCACAGAACCAAGATGTGCTATGATGTTGTTGTTGTTGAATCACAGCCAATTCATCTGTAATTACGTGACCCGTCTGATGCACCAGCTGTTAGTGACTGCATTTGTGGGCGGAGCAATGGAGGGAGGGGTGTGTTTGTTTAGGTGTTGATTTCAAATATCAACAGTGTTTCTCAGAAATCGTTTAGCACACCTTTAAGAGATAGGCAAGTGCACAAACCCAGGCACTTTACCTTATTTCACATGCATAGAGGGTGTTTAAATGAGGTACAGCAGCAAATAAAACAGCCAGTTTAGTTCTAAAGGTGGAGAGTGGTCATGAAAACTAAATCATGACTACTGCTTAAGCACAATTAGCAATATATAGATAAACACCTTTATAGCAAAATAAATTCAGGGAGTACATATTTAAATAAAAAAGGTCATAGATCATGTAAAGGATACTAAAACTTCTATCTGTGATTTCTAAATGCCAGAGGTTTATTCTGAGGTCGTCTGCAGAAAGGTATGTTTCATAATCACTATTTACTGAAATGGAATTGATGTGATATGTATGTGCGTTTGCAAATATTCTGCGTGGGCTGGCTTCCACCATCAAGTCCATTGGCATCAGCACAGGAACCTGCAAGACAACCAGTTACTTAATGAAATATTAAACCACCACCAACAAAAAACATTTAAAGGTGCCGTAGAACGTCTTTTCAAAAGATGTAATATAAGTCTAAGGTGTCCCCTGAATTTGTCTGTGAAGATTCAGCTCAAAATACCCCATAGATTTTTTTAAATTAATTTTTTTAACTGCCTATTTTGGGGCATCATTAACTATGCGCCGATTCAGGCTGCGCGGCCCCTTTAAATCTCTCGCTCCCTGCCCTCCCGAGCTCTCGACTATAAGTGCAGTAATACAATGCATAAAGTTCACACAGCTAACATAACCCTCATATGGATCTTTACAAGATGTTCGTCATGCATGCTGCATGCATGGATTGGATCATGTGAGTATAGTATTTATTTGGATGTTTACATTTGATTCTGCATGAGTTTGATAGTTCTCTGTGGCTAAAGCTAACATTACACACTGTTGGAGAGATTTATAAAGAATGAAGTTGTGTTTATGAATTATACAGACTGCAAGTGTTTAAAAATGAAAATAGCGACGGCTCTTTTGTCTCCGTGAATACAGTAAGAAACGATGGTAACTTTAACCACATTTAACAGTACATTAGCAACATGCTAACGAAACCTTTAGAAAGACAATTACAAATATCACTAAAAATATCATGATATCATGGATCATGTCAGTTATTATTGCTCCATCTGCCATTTTTCGCTGTTGTCCTTGCTTGCTTACCTAGTCTGATGATTCAGCTGTGCACAGATCCAGACGTTAATACTGGCTGCCCTTGTCTAATGCCTTGAACATGAGCTGGCATATGCAAATATTGGGGGCGTACATATTAATGATCCCGACTGTTACATAACAGTCAGTGTTATGTTGAGATTCGCCTGTTTTCCGGAGGTCTTTTAAACAAATGAGATTTATATAAGAGGAGGAAGCAATGGTGTTTGAGACTCACTGTATGTCATTTCCATGTACCGAACTCTTGTTATTCAACTATGCCAAAGTAAATTCAATTTTTGATTCTAGGGCACCTTTAAATATATTAACATTTATATTCATATATATATTCATACACACACACATATGTCTAATTGGGCTTTCACACAGGATGCGGTATGCTCTGTGCTCGCCGCTGGGTTCAGCGCAGGCCTTCAGATACAAAGCGATTTGTGCTACGCTGGCCAGAGCACAGTAGGCAAGAGTTTTCCAAACTTGTAGCCGGAGTTCTATACGTCTAGTCATTTGATTGTCGTTCCATGTTCGGTCAGCAGCAAAGTATATGTCCCGTGCTAAGAAGCAAGCGATAGCACTAGCCCTGCTTGTAAGAAGAAGAAAGAGAGCAGCTCTTGACAGTGTCTGTCATGGCTCCATGACAACTTTTCTCCCGATGTCTCTATACGACCAGCAAACTTGTATCGTATAGCTCTGGAAATTCCAACACAGACAATAGCTGTTCATCCATTTTGCTTTTCGATTGTTTGGATGCCCAGTTGCTATTGGTCGCGCAAGCGCAGCAGCAAAAGTTGAACTATTTTGAACTTTGACCGCGCCGTGTGCTTAGGTCGACAAATCCTTTTTAGTGAACGTTTTATTTAAAAAAAATTTATTTTTTTTTTACAATTAAAGGTGCTAAAGAGGATGTTTTGTTTTATACATTTTTGCAATGTTACTTGAAACTGTCTTTACTAACTGATAAAAGACTATTTATTAGGTGCACTGAAAGGAATATTATTAATATACATCATCTGTGCCCGAGGTAGGGCCTTAAAAACATCAGCCAAACATTGGCCCTCTGGCTTGTCAATCACTGCCATGACGCTCCTTGTGAGAGACGCACGGCTGCGCGCTTTAGTAACTTTCCACACTCCGCATGTTTTTGTCAGGAGACAGGAGTAACAACTGCAGATTATGAGTTACCTGCGGTGAGTCCGACATAATGAATCCACTAAGTGTGTGCGCGGCCTAACGATTGTAAGGCCGATTATGAATGTAAATTGATACTTATGACTGATCGCGCTCAAACGCGTCAAGTCAGAGCCAGTTGCTTTCAGTCTGTGATTACAGTCGGTGTTCAAATTCCATGTGAAAGAATATAAATCTGCTTCAGGAGCAGGAAACAATCGCTGTATGTTGAGCTCAGTCAGAATGTTTTAGCTAGTCGTTAAATGTGTGCCCGGCTTAATAACACAGCGAATGCCGGTGGTAAACAAACACTCGTGCACAAGTTTTGGGAGGCGTTCACTTGAAATGAGCTGTGAAGGAGGGGGGTTGTTCTTCCGCATGCTCTCATTTCAAAAACTCAGTCGACGAAAACATCCTCTGTACCACCTTTAAATTAGCAGCTTTTCATCTTCTCGGAAAACCCAGTTTGGGACACCCTGGTTAATGCAATAGTTAAACTAACAATGAACAAAAGTATATATTATTTTTAATTAAAGTTAACTAATCAAATAATTCTACATCTAAAGCTAAACATTAGTTAAGGAACCATACACCAACACTGAACAATGCTGTATTATTGAATTAAAGGATTAGTCCACTTTTAAATACACTTTTCCTGATAAATTTACTCACACCCATGTCATCCAAGATGTTCATGTCTTTCTTTTGTCAGTCAAAAAGAAATGAAGGTTTTTGAGGAAAACATTTCAGGATTATTCTCCTTATAGTGGATGTCAAAGGCTACCAACAGGTTGAAGGTCCAAATTGCAGTTTCAATGCAGCTTCAAAGAGCATTAAATGATACCAGACGGGGAACAAGGGTCTTATCTAGTGAAACTATCGGTCATTTTCAAAAAAAATACAACCGTATATAAACAAAATATCGCTTTGAACGTACTTTCCGTTTCTGCATTCTTCAAAACGCTTACACTGAATGTTCTACGCCTTCCCTAGTCTACTTACGGAACGAACGCGGCGGCAGTTTCGTTTTTTCCCGTAAGCGTTTTGGAAATGTTTGTTGTACAGTTTTTCCAAAATTCTGTAATGTCCCTTTCTCTACATGTTTCTTCATCACTATCAGATGTAAATAACGTTAACCAGTCCAGCCGCATTGACAACTGGACATATACATCTACTGCGGTATTGAAAAAATGTACTGCTGCAAAGCACGTACTCTACAGACCACAAGTTCTGGAAACATCAGTGGAATGACTTTATATCATGAAATATTTATTAACTAAAAACCAGTGCTTCACCGCACAGCTACTGGCTGCACTTGAAACTCAGAATGTCATGGGAACAAGAGAGACAGACTAACCCGTAGTGATGTGATTCGAAACGGATCTCGCAGTCTTCCGTCTTCGTCTTTAAGGTTGTATCCTTCCGCTCGTTTGTCCCTTTCACTAATCTTCCATAGTTTGATGGTTTTGTCTTTTCGATAAGAGAAAACAAAATAGAGAAAAACATACAGATCAGTAACAGACAAATGCATGAAATACAACGTTTTCCTTTAATCGGTGCAAAATGTGTCACCATCTTTTTGTCAGGATGATCAAAATACTGTCTAGGTAGGCAGCTCAAATATTTTTGGAACAGCCATAGATAAACTATCGTTCAAAAGTTTGGGGTATGTAAGATTTTTTCATATTCTTGAAAAAAGTATATTATGCTCACTAAGGCTGCACTTAAATTTAATGCATACTTGCTGAATAAAAGTATTAATTACTTTAGAATAAATAAATCTTACCGACCGCAAACTTTTCAATAGTAGTGCACCAAAACACAAAAACACAAGCAAAAGCTCAATTTCCTCTTCATACCATTTGTGGACAGAAGAAAGTGTGCAGCGTTCTGTTGCGGGAGCCATCTGATTTTATTGATCTTCTCCTCTATTTCTAAACTTTTCAAGTAATCAAACTCAGGCTCGTGACTCTGAAAAGTGCTGTACACGTTGTATTCCCCTCTTGAGGGTGGGCGGTTTTTACTCTGTGAAGAGAAACATTGAACACAATTGTTAACACTTATTGCGTCACACTTTCTAAAAAAAAGAAACCACAAAAATCTTTGGGTTGCATCACCTCCTGTTCTCTCTGAAATATGACGACTCTTCCCCCTTTGTCTCCTGTGGCTAGTAACTCCCCAGAATAGTTAAATTCAACGGTTGAGATAATGTCCGCTGTATATCCGGAAGGAAGAAAGAAAGATGAGACAATCAAGCATTTCAAACATTCAACATGCACAGCTTTAAGAAAGTAGAAAACTCTAGAAACTCAGCTTTCTAAATGCATGTTCTTGGTCTTACTGTGCAGTGTGCAAGACTGGTCATTAGCCGTGTTTCCACTGTCGGGCCAAAAGTGGGCATGCTAGTGCGTTTTTGGCCCGCCGAATACCTTAGTCCAAAGCGGGCCAGCTCGGGCTTGAGGGAATGGTTACGAACAAAGGCAGAGTTTATCTGAGTCTAGAGATGGCAGCAGATGATTTCATAAAGGTTACCAGCTAACATCAGCATTAAAGACTTCAAATCATTTTAGTGTTTTCAAAGCAAGTGGTTGAAATAACGTCTGTTTGTGATCCGATGTGGATTCTGATCACCGTATAAGGCAAAAATATTTATATGCGATGCAAGACTATGCGTGCTATTACCATAGTAAACATGGTAAATACGACTGCTTGAAAAATCAGACAAATTATCAGCTATCACAATCACGTATTTATTTTATCTGTCAGTATGTCTCGTCTCTTTATACTGGACTGTCTGATGAATATTTAGCTCCACATTTTTCATAAAATAAAGCAACTCTGTTTTTCTGACTGAAAATCTAACTGTTGGGACTTTCACTGGAGAGAGTGCTAAAGCTCCTCAGGTTGTATTTTTGTTGGAAAATTTGTAAAAATTATCATTTTTTCGAAATGTGATGTAAACATACTGTCCTGTGACTACAAATAAACCGAAACAGACATGCCTGAGTAAGTATGTGTCCTCTTTTGTGAAAACGGTAAATACCACTTTATTTCTGTGACTAATGTGCAATCTTGACACAAATGAATTAATTATGATCAAAGTATCACTTATTATTGTAAAACTGTGGTAAAACATTGATGATTGGGTTTTAAATCTTTAAGTAAACAACAAAATGCCAACAAGGCTGCTTTTATCATGTTAGTCTCGCTAGTTTCCAGTGATTTCTTTCGGATTAGTTTTCTGATAAAACTTCCATTTGTTGTTGAAATGATGGGTTTGTGTGACGTTGTTCCAGAGAGGCGTGTTACAGGCGGGTTTCAGCGAAGTGCTGAAACGGCTTCTGGCCCGACTGTGGAAATGCAGTGTGGTTTTGGGCTCGGTGCTACAGGTCCGAGGATATTAGCCTAGCCTGGCCTGTTAAAAGTCCTGGCTCACACTGGCCCGACAGTGGAAAAGCGGCTATTGTATGTTGAGCCAAAGACAAAAAAATGTTTGCCTTTCTTAAAGTGCTCCTATCCTATGCTATTTTAAAATTCTCCTCATTTTGTTTTGGAGGTCTTTTTAATTTTCACATAATATACATTGCACATCACCTCTTTTCTCACAGCGAGTGCTTTCTGACACTGTTCGATAAATGATAGTGTCTCTCTAAACCTCTCCTCCCAAGAGCCTACTCTGATTGGTCAGACGACCCAGTCTGTTGTGATTGGTCTACCTCTTACAGCACGTTTTGGAAACAAAACGCCCATTACTATATCTGAATTTCAGCTCTGGTGACTTCCTCAGCACTTGTATGCACAGAGATATGAACATTAACAATGCCGTTGGTTTAACACGTGAGCCCAAGTCCTTATTCCTTGAAAGTGGATTTGCTTTTGCGGTGACATATCGACAACATGAACCAAACTCTTCCAGACTTCAGCAACAACTACAGTGTTTGATCAAAGTAGACGTTGTACGTGAGCAGCCAATGAAGCCCAGAGATTTGCATGATGTTACAAACCAACATAGATTCAAGCAGGAAGACAGACTGGAATTACTGACAACTCGTTTGGGAGACAACTTCATTTATCAGCACTTTGATCTATGAAACTTTGCAGACCTTTTATATTCACAAACAGCTTGTTGTTCCAAACCTGAAGAAGATACTATACCGTCTTGTTACCAACATTCTTCAAAATATCTTCTTTTGTGAGAAGAAAGAAATTCATACACGTTTGGAACAACTTGAGGATGAGTAATTGATGACAAAATTGTCATTTTTGGGTGAACTAACCCTTTAAATAGAGATGTTTTAACCTGAAAAACAAATCTATGTTCAGTGTGGATCATTTCCTCTCTCCACCCCTGCCGCTTCACCTCTCTGATCTCTCTCGCTCAGAGGGAAGGACACGGGGACACAAACAGAGGCATGATTCAGTGTTCCTGAAACAGAACAATTAGCTCAACGCACACAAACCTGGGCTTCATTTAGCAGACGGTTCACATGCCAAAAACACAGTATGAGAGATAATCAAATGTCTCTTGTACATTTATAGAACTGAAACAAAGATAATGGCCATTTGGTTTCTTTACTGTGGTGGATTTGATGAGGAAACTCCACATCAGGTGAGAGACGCTGATGAGCAACAAATCAAAATGGAGAACTCTGAGCAAACCTCTGACGAAATGAAAAACTAATCCGTACGGCCTTTTGTCTTTGTGCACAGCTGGCTTTAGCTACAGGTTTTTTCACATGATATCTGATTAAAAATGGTAATAGTTACTAGTGTCTAATAAAAAAGAAAAAAGGTTATGATATGATACACGGATAAAAAGACTTCGTTTCTGTGTTTTCAGTTTACACAGAAAGAGAACGGTTCACAGAGTACCACCCAATCCAATGTGAGAATGCAATTTACTCACCCTTATGACTTCATGTGGAAAATAATAATACATTTACTAACATGGGCAACATTTAACTCTCGAGTTGGGGGGAAATTAACATGCATATTCTCTTAGAGATGATTAGAAGTAAATCTAATTTTTCTTAATATTTCTCTCATGGCCCATAGTGGAAAAAATGAGTTTCGTAAGTGCTTAATGTTAAACAAGTTGTTTTTGAAATGAGGAGTAAGCTATCTAACTAATCTTTTATTATCCTTGCAGAGAGTCAGATATGCAGTGATGCGCTATGAAAATCTTGTGGAACAGTAATATTTAATAATAAAAGTAGCCTAATAATAATAATAATAAAAAATAATATGCCCTGCGTTCCCATCTGCTACGCCACTGTGAAGGGCTAAACGGCGCCCACCAAGCACGCCATCAAAGCGAATGCAATTATCAGTTTTATCCAAATTTACATTCAATGTTCAGTACTGCATTGTTCTAGAGTCTCTCCTGTCTCATGGTGTTTCTCATGTATGTTTTTATACAATGCAGCAAGAAAATTCTCTTTCACGTGATGCAGTGTTCATCAGTCAAAAATAACTTTGAGGTTGCCAACATATACTAGACTGTGGACTAGCTTTGACTCTCTGAACAGTACGTTTTTCTTGCTTGTGCCCTGAATGGGCCATTCACGTGGATTTGGATCTCGCTTATGACACGCGATATCTGTGGAGGCCTGACTCAAGTCCATAGTATAGCATACTACGGCCATCCGCGTTCCGCGGCGGTCCACGCAACGTAATTTTTATCCTCAGGAGTGTCCGCAGACATCCCACACAGCCCATCCATGTGCAGCCCAATTTTTGTGACCGCGTAGACGGTGCGCGCACAACAGCGCACTTGAAAGCGACTTGAGTGCTTGAAAGCAAAGTCCACAAATACCCTTTTTCCACCAAGGCAGTTTGAGTGCTGGTTCGGAGCCAGAGCCTAGTTTCAAATCAGTTCTTTGTCTTTCGACACACAAAGCACCAGCTCCAAACCAGGAAAAGTGGTTCGTAAGTAGCACCAAAACGTTGCTGGGCTAGAAGTAAGAACAGCTTGGGTCAGGGGCTGCGGATGGGGTTACCGTGACCAACAAGACACCCGTGACCGCCATTTTTGAAATAGCAGCTAATCGAGCTAATAGCAGCTCGATCGTAATCTCCGTCTATATACAAATTACGGCGAGCCGTGTTTGGATGCCGATGTAGGTTCGCAAAGCCACGAGCATCAACAGTAGTGAAACATCCGTGATTGTTGACAGAAGGCTTGTTCGAGATGCATCGGAACAGCGCGGACCGATTCGGCGGGTGCCGCGGATCTGCGGGAGCGTTTGTAGAGCATACGACTCCTTGTGCTTTTGGATCGATCTCGCGGAGCTTTGATGTCATGCGCCGAGCGCTCTGCGAGAAGCCGATGCATCTCAAACGAGCCTGGTGTGTTTGTGTTTGGCGCCGCAGCGCTAGTTTTGCTGTGAAATATGAGACGTATACAGTGACGTAAGACCTGGCTCTGTGGTGCTCTCTAGCCCGTGGAAAGGCAAACCGGTTCTTAGGAGGCTCGTCAGTTGAACCAACTCCAAACTGGCACTAGCTCTGAACTAGCACCCGGTTTGTGCTGGTGGAAAGGGGGTATAAGTCCACTAGAATGCGTCTTTCCACGCTCACAGCCAAAGTAGTATACATTGAAAGGCTTGCGAACTCAACTGTGTGCGAGACGGAGCAGAATGTGGAAAATGAAGTATACCCGGGCCTTAACCACTCCAAATTATAGGGGAGCTGATAGCTCACATGGGTAAACTCCATGACTACAATTAATATGGGGGGGGGATAGGCCCTTCTTGCCCACCCCAATGTCGTTCATGTATACCAACTCTATATGCCGTGCAACGACTTAACTTGCCCAAAAATGAACGTGCCACATTAAGTCTTGAGTTGGAGAACATAATTTAACATCCAAACTAATCTGACTTATCTTTATTCCATTTCAAGCTGACATTTATATAACTTTTATATTATATGACTTAAATATGTAATTAATAAAAACGTATATCAATTCACAACATGAAACGTGCAAAACTTTATTTTAGAAGGACAAAGGGGAAATAAAGTGGCTGGTGTAGCTCAAGAGGCTGAACTGTTGGAAAAGGGGATCCAATTAAAGTTAATAGTTTTCCATATTTCTCCTTTTATTTTTTGGTATTATTTTAAAGTCACAAATAATCGTGATTACAATATTGACCAAAATAATCGTGTGATAATTTTGCCATAATCCAGCAGGCCTAACCAATAGAAATCCTCAGTTGAAGGATCAGCTAATGATCAACAAACACACAAAGGCCTCTGTCTCTGTACGTGTGTGTTCTGAACTGTCTGATTAATCAATCTCTAGTCACACCAGCGACAGAGAGAATCTGATGACTCAGAAACATCAGCGGGTGAACCTCACGAAACATAGCAAGAACACGCCTGCTCATATTTCACTCCAAGATCAACAAAAATAGATACCATCATTTTAGCTTAGAGAAAATTTAGGCTATTTTGGGGACCATTACAGTTTTTTTTTTTTTTTGCATTGTTGTGACAGTAATAAACCACACAATTAAGCACAATTTCCCCCTTTATTCCAGTTACAATAATGTTTAAGATATTAAGCAAAAAAAAGTGCACAAAAAGTTAAGTCACATATTTAATAAATGTAATATTTAAAATAAATATTAAATACTACTGTATATCTAAATATACTATATTTGCATATTATATTAAAGTAGGCTAATAATAGTATTTTTGTTAATATTTTTAATATAATATACTATAACAATAAATTGTAATTTAATGATAGAAAATAAGATGTGCACAAGTTAAAGTGACATTCACATTTAATAAATTCAAAATTTAAAAAAACATTACATGATGTCTCTTTATACATCACCATATGCTACGTCAAAATAATTGTATTTTATTGTAATTATCATTATTATTTAATATAATGTACAATGTTAGTTTAATGACAGCAAACATATTAACACTAATAAATGTGAATAATGAAATATTAAAAACATTGTATATTGAATAATAATAATAATAATAATAATAATAATAATAATAATAATAATAATAATAATAAAAAACAGTTATACGGATACCGAAAATCTTATAATAAAAATATAAAAATATGCTTAAGGTTTAATTATCATAAAAATATATAAATGCAAAACATCTTACAATAAAACAATTTTATTTCTGCAAAATATATACACTATTTAAAATATTTGTCTTGATTTTGGGGTGTTGTGTGACCTGGACATGTTTTTGTGAGATTCACTATGGCCGTGATGGTCATTAATTACCCTGATTTTTTTTATCCTGTGCATCTGAAAAAGACGCAAGTACAGATCCAGAGGAAACACCACTGTACTGTATCACTGTACACAAACAAACAGCCGCAGAAGCAGCGGGGGAAGCGTAGGCAGGTACATGACCACCTCGTAAAAAAAAAAACATCCGAGCAAACGTTAACGATTCGTCCTAAAGCTGCTAAACGTCCACCTCGGACATCCCCCACAACCTACAGCAACATTACATCAGCACCTCCCGAAACGAGATCAAATTACAGTATTATACAGTAACCCAAACAACACGTTAGATCACAGAGGAGTCCGTTACCGCTAGGAAAAGCAGACCAAGCCTGACCTCGTAAAGCTCAAAAACAAGCGGAGCACCCGGCGTGAGAGGCAGACGGAGATAAACACACACATACCCATCCTGAAAGGTAGGGAGAGGCCATTATAGCACAGTTCCAGGCTGTGGCTGTCAGCAGCACACAGAAGACAGAGGAAGATTTAAGAGCCTGGGAGAAGCTGCGGTACGGATGGCGTTGGCTCGCCTGCAGGGAGGATGAGCGAGGGGTGCCGTGCGGCCATGTTCGACAGGTAAGATCATGAGGGGAACCTCCCCCCATCCCACACAAGCACACTTAAACGAGACCCTCCATGTGACATCCCAACTGAATTATGGCCTCATAAACATGAGCATATAACTTTAAGGGAGTTTGCAATGCAGTCCTTCCCACAAATTACTCACTTCCTGTTTGAAAGTCATTCAAGGCTGAATAAAAAGCACACAACCAACTTAAGGCCAATTCACACCGCACCGACAAACACCAACAAACGCCAACAAACAAGTTGGCTATTGGATTTAGAAGTCAATGAGAAACGGCCATGTTCACACTGCACCAACAAACACCGACAAATGAGTCTGACTGGGAAAAATTGTGATCCACAACTGTATATGTGTAACAATGTTAACAATATTGCCAGGCAATTATATTAATAATATAGTATCATATATATTTTCATTGTATTCAAGTATTGAGGCAAAACATAAAAATACTAACCTGAAATCTGATTGGTAGCCTATAAACCGTTTTTTTATTTTTTTTTTAGCGCGACACTTTATTGACGCGACCCATATGCATATACAACCATGTGTAGATAAGCAAGCCAAAACAAACTCATTTAAAATGAAACCGAAGGTAACGTTAAACCTGAGTTGCTCTCACGCTTATAAGCCTACCTCTCTCTTTCGGCACGAATCCAAATATTTCAATTTCGCGATGTATTTGGATACTATAGGCTACTTATATTTATTATATAAAGTACTTCACATGCGTTCCAGTATTGATGGAAAAAAATAATCCTCTTCACATGAGCAAAAATGTGCTTGGCAACACCACAGTGGAGCTGAACGGCATGGACTGCACTACAGACTATATAAATTGAGCCATACAGGGCTCTACGGTAACATTTTTCTTTTGGAGCACACATCTTTTGCACTTGCTCTGCTGACTGAAGCAAAGTCTTTGAATTAAGGCATGAAAAGCAGCCGATTGCAGAACGAAACATAACTGTTGTTCAGTTTAGATGCATTTTGGGAGTTGTACTTTTTATCTCGATTGTAGATCTATTCATGAGAATTGATTGGGTCACTCGCAATAGTGCGCCTAAATATTTTTTCACAGTCGCACGCAGTTATTTTCAGGAGCAAATGCGGGTGAAATGGGCGCACTGTAGAGCCCTGCATAACTTTTTTTTTTTTTTTTTACTGTATTTTATTTTTTTTAGAATGAACAAGCTGCAATGTCACGTTTCTAGTGCTTTGTTCTGTGTGCATGAGGCGCCGGCGCGATCAAACAGCTGTCTTTGCAGGGGACTAGCATCATCGTCATGGCAACGGTTAGTGGCCATGTCAGATTACATCAGAGTTTGTTGTCGTTTGTTGGAAAACTGTTCACACTGCTCAGACATTCCACGACCCAACAAACGCCGATTAAACATGGTCAGTCGGGTGAAAACAGACTCCGACCAACGCCAACAGATGCCAACAGGGGTATCACACCTATCCAACAAACTGAGTTTTTTGCCGTTTGTTGGTGCGGTGTGAATTGGCCTTGCGGACAAGATGAAAAAATTCACAGTATATACACCATGATTTAAAAACAAATAGAAATTTACATAATATCATTTTAACACAAACGTGTGTCCAAAAACATGGCAGTTTATTACTGCAAAACAAAAACAAATGTGTGTATGAAAATACTGCCGTTTATTACTATACATTGAAAAAAAAAAAAAAAAGAAAAAAAAATTATTATATATATATATATATATATATATATATATATATATATATATATATATATATATATATATATATATATATATATATATATATATATATATATATATATATATATATATACACACACACACACATAAATGTAATTAAGTATATATTTTTAATAAAAATATTAAATACTTTCAGCTAACAGAAAATGTGAAAAAAAAATTGCACTTTTGTTCTTTTTTAATCTACTTGACAACAATAGCTGACTATTTATTGCTCAAACAACAGGCATATCACTTTGAGCAAAGACAACACCTTATGTATACTTAACTGATGAGTCTAACAAACAATCAGTATATGACATGAAATAGCCAATGTGATTATGAACCCTATTTTGCACATTGTCCAGTAAAACATATGCAACAAGTTATTAAGACTATAAGAACCTCTTATGACTAATCTTTGGGTCCCTGCTCTAAAATCAAAAGCTCCACAAGTGAATTTAAATGAAAACGGAAGTCTTCACACTTAGGAATTACTTCGATGGAAAACACATTGGCTGTGAGCCAGCGACTATCTCAGAGCTGTGTACTACATTGAGTGCGAGAAAGTCAGTCCGCATTTATCTTTGCATCCTGTAAGTCTGAAAGTCTGCTAAAAAAAATATACACAATAGAGGCAATACTGTAATTTTATTTTGAATCCAAATTAGCATGCATCATCACTACGGCCTACAAATTCCCATATCCACAGAATTCAGTGGAAAGGAATTAATGTGAAGTAACACTTCACAGTCTAGCTAGTGACACAGTGATCTCTAAATAACCTTCTCTTCCACATAAGGCCCAGTCTGCTCAGATGATATTACACAAGTCAACATGTGTCCGTTTCCTAGAAATCCGTTTTATTTTTCACATTGGAGACCTGGAAGTGGCAAAAACATCAACAACCAAACACCACTATACAAACAACACTCAACAAAGTCACTGTAAAATTGTTCACCCAAAAATGAAAAATCTGTCATCAATTACTCACCCTCATGCTGTTCCAAACCCATACGACTTTTGTTCACCTTTGGAACACAAATGAAGATATTTTTAATGAAATCTGAGAGATTTCTGACTGTCCTGTCATTGAGAGTCTATTCACCCAAAACTCAAATGCTTCAAAGCGTTCATAAAGAGATCTTAAAAGTAATCCATATGAATCAAGCGGTTTAATCAAAGTCTTCTGAAGAGACATGAGACACGCTTTTAGGCCTTTATTGAAGTATAAACATCGACCAGAGAGCGTACACACAGAGCACTAAAATTTGGTAAACGGAAGCTCAAGCATGCTTGCTTGATGTGCGACAACCAATGATGATCGTTTGAGCTTCCGCAAGAACCAATGAGGTTTGTTCTCACGCATCAAGCAAGTACGGTTGAGCTTTATGTTCATTGATCAATGTTTATATGTGAATAAAATCCTTAATTCAATCTGTTCACCATATAAAACAATAGAAAAGACTTGGATTAAACCGCTCCTTTCATATGGATTTATTTTATGAACTCTTTATGAAAGTTCAAACCATCAGAGTGATGAAACTTTCAATGAAGAGAAAGAAATCTCTCAGATTTCATTAAAAAATATTTCCATTTGTGTTTTAAAGATGAATGAAAGCCTCAAGGGTTTAGAATGACATGAGAATGTGTAAGTGATGACAGATTTCCTTTAAAAAAAATCTCTCTGAACTGAATAAAACAGTGTCATATAAAACACTATTGCATTTTGTTTTATACAAAGCGACAAACCTGATTCAGCAAAAATACAATGCAGAAACTACAAAAAAAGCCTCCCAAAAACCTACTTGGCCAAAAGTGCTCAAAAACAGGAGATAGCATGGATGGTCTTTATAATTACATATAAATGCAAAGAAAAAAAAATCTCAGCACCACAATGAATGTCAATTTGCTTTCTGAGATTCCTAAGCACAACCGTATTCCCACGCCTCACTCACTGATCTCTGGATGGAGCGCACCCTCGGACACGGCACATGGATAATGTGAGCTGGTCCGACCAGTTGGACGTGCTTTCCGCCGTTTCAAAGACAGGATGTGCTTCCCTATTGGAGCCCCAGAATGCAACACACATGCTCACTGACGCCCTCACCAGCAGACACATCTATCAATCTAGAATGTGTCATGTCATATCAATACATTTTTTGGATTTATTACTACTGTACTATGCTGACTGCTCATTTGCCAACATTTGCCTTCATGATATCAAAAACCTCACAAAATAGTATGCCGAACACTGCGTTCTTTCCCACGCTGACATACTTCCTACTAAAACTGACATATTGTTCTCCTTAAAAAATAGTCAATCAACCGCTACTTATCATTGTTAGTCAGAGTTAAGGCAAGACACTACAGGCAAAACCTTTGTTTTTCTTTTTTTCTTGAGATTACAGGCTATTTTGTTTCCATAACATCATCTTTCAGACTAGTGGAAAGATAACATCCAAATTACACATTTACACGTTTTATTTTATTACACATCTTTATGCATCTGTGGATTTCAAATACAAAACATATATTTAAAACACCATTTCCGGAGTCAGAAATTTCCACTTCAGTAGCACTTACACCAAACGTTATTCATTATTATTAAACTATATTCTGGAGTTTTTTACTGAGAGGTTTGTTCGTATCATATGCCTGATTTATAGAACATTTTATTTCTTTAAACATGGTGAAAATGCATTGATTCATCATACATATATAATACATCTGATTTATGTAGTGGTATACAAAATCCCCTCTGTAAAAACCTCTAATATGTCAACAAGCTTTGTCCAATGTTCAGATTTCTGTTCTGGAAATATATTTAGTGCACATTAATTAGATCATGGCTAACTTGCATATTTAAACATAACATTTTAGAAAACTTGTAATACAAAACATTTGTCTTAATGTACTGACTCCTAGGAAAATATGGTTAGTTAAATTTTTTTACCATGTTCTCTTGTGGTATCTTGCCTTGGACAACAATTTGGATATATATATACATACATATATACATACATATATATATATATATACATAAATATATATATATACATATATATACATATATATACATATATATATATATATATACATATATATATATATATACATATATATATATATATATATATATATACACACTGAGCATTATTCCTTACATCTATTAGCAGGTGATTTTACCCAAAGCGACTTACAGATGAGGAACATCACAAGCAATCTGTCATAAGACCCAACAATATTTACTGTACTGCAATACAAAAAGTTTTAAGTACAAGATCTGTCGTTCGTCTTCACTCCATACATTTGAAAAAGTGTGGGAATACTTTTTTGGACAGGAATGTTAATCTTTGAGATGAATGCAAACATTTTCATGGATTTACAACACTCCATCTCTTCCTATCACACCGCTCTTCCTCATCACTCACTCATGCATTACTCACCCAAGGGTGTTTAAGACCAATGCAACCCATTATTTACCTTCTGCAACATCTTCATCTATGGCTCCTTTGACCTGGGAAAAGCACCACTGGAAATCATTGCCTCCACCAACCCCTGCAACAACAACAACAACAACAACATTTAAATGCATGCACAGATCAACCTCTCAGAAGCATTTAATCACGCTGAACTCGGAGCCCTGCCCCGCGCGAGCATGCATACTGAGATAAAGCAGTGTATGAGGGTTTGATTTAGTGTCAGTTAAGGGGGCTGGTTTGATGTTTAGGCCGCACTGCTACCGCTCGCGCCCCCGCCTACCAACACAGCCCCCAGCGCGGCGCGTTTACCTGCCATCATCGCCGGTGTCTGTGCCTCGAGCTTTCAGTGCGGCTTATCCTCGAGCTCAGCCGGGCGGACGGTGTGAACGAGCGCAGAATGAGAGCGAGCGGAGGCGCGCGGGATCAACGAGAGCGGGATCTGCCCGTGATTTGCTTTCGCTTCAAGATGGCGCACACTGCCCGTCGACATGACACAGTGACGTCATTTAATCAAGCGCGCCTTGCGCCCGGCACGTCCTCGCTGCGCTGAGGTTTGCGCAGAGACCGGAGGAGTTACGCAAATACCTAACGCCCTTGTTTGTTTGTTTATTGGGTGGATGAATGTGTTATAACGTTACACACAAAGTACCTTCAATCTCATAAGTGAACAGAATATTTTATTGCTTGTCATTTCAAGCTGCTGTTATTTGTCAAATTATGCAAAAAGTGTGAAATGTTATTTAATAGGTCTGTGTGTGTGTGTTTAGGATGCATAAAATGCTAATTCCGAAATTTGACTGGACAAAGAAGTTTTGAGAGGTGATCCATTCGACCACAGCAATAAACAGCTAGGTCTATTGAAATATAGTGGAAATTACATTTGTTTATGAAGGTTCAGATATTAAAAAAGGAAGGAAATGTACATCCAGAATTGGACATCAGAAGAAAAAAGTATGAAAAGTGTGTTTAAACATAGAGTCAACAATAGCATGTAAATGGCATGGTTAATGGGATGATAAGTAACCTACATAAAATGACAATATATAGGCTTAGGCTTATATATTTATTAACTTATTATAGCTGTATATATATATATATATATATATATATATACAGTTGCAAGAAAAAGTATGTGAAAGAATTGCAGAATCTGTGAAAATGTTAATAATTTTAACAAAATAAGGAAGATAATACAAAATGCATGTTATTTTTTTATTTAGTACTGTCCTGAGTAAGATATTTTACATAAAAGATGTTTACATATAATCCACAAGACAAAAAAAAATAGCTGAATTTATTAAAATAACCCCTTTCATCATAAGTGTGTGAACCATTGGTTCTTAAAGGTGCCGTAGAATGGAAAATTGAATTTACCTTGGCATAGTTGAATAACAAGAGTTCAGTACATGGAAATGACATACAGTGAGTCTCAAACACCATTGTTTCCTCCTTCTTATATAAATCTCATTTGTTTAAAAGACCTCCGAAAAACAGGCGAATCTCAACATAACAGGGACTGTTACGTAACAGTCGGGATCATTAATATGTACGCCCCCAATATTTGCATATGCCAGCTCATGTTCAAGGCATTAGACAAGGGCAGCCAGTATTAACGTCTGGATCTGTGCACAGCTGAATCATCAGACTAGGTAAGCAAGCAAGGACAACTGCGAAAAATGGCAGATGGAGCGATAATAACTGACATGATTCATGATAACATGATATTTTTAGTGATATTTGTAATTGTCTTTATAAATGTTTCGTTAGCTTGTTGCTAATGTACTGTTAAATGTGGTTAAAGTTACCATCATTTATTACTGTATTCACAGAGACAAGAGCCGTCGCTATTTTCATTTTTAAACACTTGCAGTCTGTATAATGCACAAACACATCTTCATTTTTTATAAATCTCTCCAACAGTGTAGCATTAGCCCGTTAGCCACGGAGCACAATCAAATTCATTCAGAATCAAATGTAAACATCCAAATAAATACTATACTCTCATGATCCGACACATGCATGCAGTATGCATGACGAATATCTTGTAAAGATCCATTTGAGGGTTATATTAGCTGTGTAAACTTTGTAAATGCACTGTATTATAGTCGAGAGGTCGGGGGGCAGGGAGCGAGAGATTTAAAGGGGCCGCAGCCTGAATCGGTGCATAGTTAACGATGCCCCAAAATAGGCAGTTAAAAAAATTAATAAAAAAAAATCTACGGGGTATTTTGGGCTGAAACTTCACAGACATTCACAGGCATTCAGGGGACACCTTAGACTTATATTACATCTTGTAAAAACTGGTTCTAGGGCATCTTTAAAGTTACCATTGTTTCTTACTGTATTCACGGAGACAAGAGCCGTCACTATTTTCATTATTAAACACTTGCAGTCTGTATAATTCATAAACACAACTTCATTCTTTATAAATCTCTCCAACAGTGTGTAATGTTAGCTTTAGCCTGTTAGCCACAGAGCACTATGAAACTCATTCAGAATCAAATGTAAACATCCAAATAAACACTGTACTTATGCGATTAGACATGCTGTATGACAAACACTTTGTAAAGATCCATTTTGAGGGTTATATTAGCTGTGTGAACTTTGTTTATGCTGTTTAAGGCAGTCCCCACAGGCGGGGAGCATGAGAATTTAAAGGGGCTGCAGCCTGAATCGGCGCATATTTAATGATGCCCCAATATAGGCAGTTAAAAAAATGAATAAAAAAAAAATCTATGGGGTATTTTGAGCTGAAACTTCACAGACACATTCAGGGGACACCTTAGACTTATATTACATCTTTTGAAAATGCGTTCTACGGCACCTTTAATGCTCAGTATTGAGAATCAATTGTAAGTTAAAAAAAATTAGTATTGTATTGTAAACATCTTTTATGTAAAATATCCTCAGGACAGTTAAACAAAAAATAACATGTTTTTTTTTGTTTTTTTTTTAAATGTCACTTTTTTCTTGCATGTATATATAATTAAAATACAATTACTACAGCCAGAAGGAATAATGCTATTCTGGAATATCAATGCGTTTTTAATCAATTTTATTGTAAGTTAAGTATTGTATTGTAAGTACCTTTGTTTTTTTTTGTTTTTTTTTTAAATGTCACTTGCATCAATTACTGCTAAATTCTGTATTGTTGCATATAGGCTACTTGACGGGAAAAAAATACTTTACATATGTACATATTTACATATGCAAAGCGCTTTAAGTACCCAGAAAAGCGGTATATAAATGTAAGGAATTATTATTACTTTGACTTGAATGTATTGATTGGCTAGCAATTCAAATTAAAAGCCTTCCAAATTGTCAAAACAATCTGTGTGGTATTTTAATGTTTTTAAGAGATCTATTTCTCTGTACAGCTGTTTAATGTATTAAATGTTTGAAATCCATTTTAATTTCTAAATAAATTCTTAATAAATACACCTCTTTTTTAATGTTAGGATGATGTGTCATTCTCTGATGAAGGTTGTTGACAATTTAGTTCGTTACAGTGTTATGGCTATTTCATAAGTTCACCACATGGAGGAGCCACTATATCTGTGTGAGTATGTGCTGTATGTTTGAAAACACTTGATTTAGTGTCTTTTTCAATGCTATCAAATTAATTAGTCAATATGAACAGTCTGTTCATTCATACGTTTTGCATGTTAACACATTTGTGCATTTACTTGTGTTATCATGTGATTAAAACTTTATAATAGTCAACAAATAACTGTAATGCCATATATATGTGTAGTTTCTTTGAGGAAATCACATTGGGTGCTTCATAGAAGAACATAAAGCATACAGAATAATATCAAAATGAATAATTCATCTGTTTGCAAGACCCATGTGGATATGGCAGATGTCTTTAAATCAATGTTTTACAGAGAGCAGCGCAGGACAAAATTAGAGTGTATATCAACAGAGACATCCTGCAAACGGGAGTCATTACCATGAGCCATTATCACGGCTCCAAAACACATCGTACCGCACTGCTAATGGGAAACAGAATAAGTGAGCAGTGATTTGAAATACAAACGAGTACTTCTCTACCACCTAATTAACGCATAATATATGTCATTAATTCACTGATGATTTATTAATTAGCAACTGGCCAGCAGTAATCTGCCCTGGTATTCCAGTGTGTAATCCAGAAGATTTTGTTTATATTTACATTATCTTTCAACAAAGCTGAGGGATTATCATGAATATTCATATTGACATGGTTTTGCTGAATTATTCTTCCACATTTCAGAAACACTGGGAATATGAATTCAAATGTTATATTTCTCTGAATGCAACCGAACATTTGCACATGCATTAGTTTAGGACCTTTATTAGTCACATTATAGATGAAAATGCTGCTAATTTGTTTTCAGGTCTGACAAGGTGCTATGATGTTGATTGCCACCCAAACTAATCACAGATTTCAATAAATAATTGTGCTTGTGATTGTGCATTAGTCAGAGGGACTGGTTGCACCCTAATTTAGTAGGCCAAGATTATTTACTGTAATACATAATGCTTTAATGGCCAGCAGATGGCAGTCTTTAAATATAAATGGCCTCTTTTTCTTTCTTGACTACAGCCAACAGAATTTAAATGCAGCTATGCCCTGTTCATCACACCCAGCACTGTGTAAACGGTAATGATATAATGTGTCTGCCTCAGCGGCTGTATAGGCATCAACAGTAATTTAAAGGTCTGAGTTGCTTTTAAGCAGCCCGAGTCAGAGTTGGATTACAATGTCTACACATGCAGTGCAGCTTGTCTGCAGATAAGAGGCAGGCAGAGCATTCTGTTGTGGTTATTTAACATAGCTTATTGTTCAAGTCATCTATGCTGCAATCAGTGCATAGGCAAATCTATGTTTTACAGAGTGATAAATGATATAAAACTGACTTTTATTTCTGAAGATTGTTCATGACACTTCATAACCTTTGATGAACAGACAGTGGGACATTATATATAGTGTCAAAAGGTCATTCGGTTTAACCGTCCAAAGGCCAATACAGCCATTTCATTTATGATTAAAATATCTTAAAATGTAATAAATGTATATATTTTTTTATTCTGGCATGATTTTATAACATCATATATCAACATATTGCAAAATAGTATTAAAATTATGTGTAGAAGTCGTTGCTTTGTTATGAGAAAGAATGTCCGGAAAAATGAATTTCATTTATGTCATTTGGAGTAACCAATATAAATGGACCATTTTGGATCAAGTCTTGCGGTCAGTATCATGTGACAGGATGTGACATCATCCAGACACTTGCAAAGGACCACACGGTCGTGAAGCAAAGTAACTAACTCTCTTTTAACTATTTGAAACATTAATGTTTTCACTTGCTCATACGCATGTCCCGAAACATCAGGTCATTCGGTACAACCGCTATAAAACATGGAAAATGTTGTAATATTTCAAAAACTTGACTAAATATAAAATGTTTGATTGTCCTTTTGCTAACTAGCTAGCAAGCTAGATATCAGCCTGTTAGCATTGTTTGAAAATTTCGTCATTCGGTATAACCGAAATTTTGGTTAAACCAAATGACTTTTTTGGTGACAAATTTGTCCATATTGTAAAAAATTACAAAAGCAGTGTTAAATGATTGTAAAAACCACATAATCTCATTAACACTTAATAAAGCTTGAAATTTAATTATATCTCATTATGTTTTTTACACTTTTAAAAACCTTATTCATCAGTTTGTGGTCCGTAAGATTCTGTTTTTAAGGAATTAATACTTATTTAAAACTGCATTAAATTGATTTAATATAAAATTCATATATGATATATATATATATATATATATATATATATATATATATATATAGTTTGTGGTCGTGGTCTGTAATAATTTTTTTTTAAAGGAATTAATAATTATTTAGCAGGGATGCATTAAATTTATCAAAAGTGACAGTAAAGACTTTTGCATTGTTTAAATTTGTTGTTTTACATATTTAAAATAAATGCTGCTCATTTTAAATTCAAGCACAGCATTTTCAACATTAATAACTAAAATGTTTCTTGAGCAGCAAATCAGAATATTAGACTGATTTCTGAAGGATCATGTGACACAGTAATGATGCTGAAAATACAGCTTTACTATCACAGAAATACATTTCAAAATCATTTACATATTAAAAGAAAAACAGTTATTTACAATTGTAATATTATTTCACAATGTATCACTGTTTTTACTGTATTTTTATCAAATAAATGCATCCTTGGTTAGAGACTGCTTTCAAAAGCATTTAAAAAATTGTACCAACCCCAAACGTTTAAATGGTAATATTCACATTAATCATTTCGCATATTGTTTAGGCTATGCAGTTCATATAGGCCTAATATTAATTATTTTCACTTGATTTTAAGCACATTTTTAGATCCATTTGTACGCTAAACAACATTTGAACTATGTTGGGCATAGGGCCTATAGATACCAGAAAATGGGAAATGCAATCATCTCATATAAGGGAGTGTTTCTATGTCCTTTAATGAAACAGACACTCTGAAAATCAAAAGCCTTTGCCAGCGATGTGGGAAGCAGCACAAGCTTTTAAGTGTAATAAAACAAATTAAATTAGCTTGGAAATCACATAGAATATACCGGCTACTTAGGAAGAGGAAGAAAAACAGGCCTTCATCTCATTCACCTTAATTATTAGGCCTTTATTAGTTCACCACAGACTAAATGTAAATTATAGGCGTACCACTTACAGCATGAGAGCAATTTCTCATAATTCTGAATACACATTAGCTGGGATGTTTCTTTCAAGAGCTCTTTCAAGTCTAGTTACTGCTATCATTGGATCAGTGTCCTTTGAAAATGAGTTCTGTTTGTTTTATTCTCAAATTCAGATGCTCAATCACAGGCTTTTATTCTGTAAGTACCTCAAAGAAGAAGATGCAGATGATGAATTGAATCGTTGGTAATTGTTTGCTGACTTGTTTTTATAGACCACTATTCCAGACTAACTTACTGGGGAAAAGCAAAACCAACTCATTATGTATGAAATCACGGAGGTTTGGATTGATATGAGGGTGAGTAAATGATGACAGAAAGTTCATTTTTGGGCAAACTAACACTATAGCCTGTTAACTGTGGGACACATGACACAATTTTTCCCTATAACATATTTTAATAATCATCAAATTAGGTGTCATTCGAAAGCTTAAACACTCAAAATTGATCCTGTGAAAACTGTGAAATTGGACATTGCATTACCATGAAAATAGTACTTTAAAACCTTTTAGCGAGCTCAATTTTTGTGATAATTAACCTCAATTTATGGAACACAATTTGTGGTTTACATTTTCTAGCAATTTTAGAGTCCAAATTATTTCGTAAAAATGCTTAGTTTAGTACACTCAAAAAAAAAAGAAAAAAAAAAAGTGCCATATAGCACTAAAAGTGGTTCTTGGCTCGTAATCATAACCACTTTTGATGCTATGTAGAACCATATCTTTAAAGGTGCTCTACAGCACCTTTGTCAACTGGTGCTATGTGGAACCCATAAGAGGTGCCATATCACATTTTATTTCTTCAACAAAACTGGTGCTAAACAGCACCAACAGTGGTTCTTTGGCTCGTAAAGAACATTTAAAAGGGCTTAACAGGTTTGGCAGTGGTGCTATATAGCACCTTAACCACCCCAAAGAACCGGTGAAGAACCGATGAAGAACCACTGAATCCCCAAGATTTGGTACTCTACAGCACTTAAAGTGGTTCCCCTATGATTACGAGCCAAAGATCCACTTTTAATACTATATAGAACCATTTTTTAGAGTGTATAACTTATACGCTTTCATTTTTTGAAGCTGCTTTCGCTTTTGCAATAATCTGTTTTAAGGGGACCTATAATGCCACTTTCACAAGATGTAATATAAGTCTCTGGTGTCTCCAGAATGTGTCTGTGAAGTTTCAGCTCAAAATACCCCACAGATCATTTATTATAGCTTGTCAAATTTGACCCTATTTGGGTGTGAGCAAAAACACACACTTTAAATGCAAATGAGCTGCTGCTCCCGGCCCCGCCCTTTCCAGAAGAGGGTGGAGCTTTAACAGCTCACACTTCAGTTGCTCAACAACAACAAAGCTGGAGAATCTCACGCAGCCAAAATAAGGATTGTCAGTAACGGTGTTCAGCCTTACATTGTTCAAACCGGAGTCGACACTGATGGAGAGACTCAGGAAGAAGTTACAACTTTTAGACGTTCCTGAATGGTTAGTGGATAAATTTATGTACTTGCTGTGGAGTTGATTCAACTCATCCACTAGCATGTGCCGTCATGTTAATCTTTTGTGCAAATCCAGCGTTGAATTGACTCGTTTGTGAAGCAGTCCGGTGTAAAATGACGGCATGGCAACAACACTCTACTACAACAACTCTTCTTCTTCTCTAAAGCAGCCCAACATGGCCTCACCCACTTTGTTGTGTGTTCATGGGGACAGGGTTTATGTAAATTTTGTGGTTTGTGGACCCCATTAATGTCTTCTTTAAAAAGAAAGTTAAAGCTGTTTTATAACTCCAAAGTATCATCACAGTATACTTTGTCCAACAGAAGTCAAGTATCACATGTACTACATGCTGCAATGATATATGTTGCTCCTCCATTTTCTTCTCTCTCCAGTGACCGCTGCTTCTTTTATCTTCTACCCCTTTACTCTGATTTCAGTAGTTCCATTGATATTCAGCCCTACTTTTCCATATTCATGAAAAATTAATAACACTTTTTTTTTTTTTCACTGAACTACTTATACGCAGATCAAACCGAGTCATGGGAGTAATGAGAACAGGCCTTTTAAACTTTAGAATCTCAGCTGAATAAACAATTGAAAAGCAGATGCTCTGGATAAGAACCCGAGCTATAATCTGCAGGACACCAAAAAGAATCGAAATACAACTTTATCCAGTCAATGAATAAATATGTTTTTCTGTGCTGTGTGAGTTGCTGTTATTGGCTAAATTGGAAGCTTCCAAGACAGCATCTGAGCCATCAGCAACTCTGCGCACTGGCCTCCGATCTGGAACATAAAATGCCGTCCGCTGGCAGCTCTCTATGTTTTGGAACAATGCTTTTGTATTATGTTTGGTCGAGACATCTCACTAGTGTTCAGGAGGAGCTGGAAGAGATTGATGTTTGTGATTACATTGTGTTGTTTTGATGTGATGGCTCTTTACATGGCGGGGGAGAGAGAACGTGATGATTCGTCACAGCAAGAACAACAATAATAGGCACATGACATCACCTTCAAATTAAAGCATGTAAGGCAGCACATAATTGAGCTGGGATGATCAGACACTTAGATGTCATAACAGTGGTTTACAGTGAAGATATACAGCATGCTCGATTCAAGAAGTGTTTCTGGCTTGAAAAATATAAATGCTATGTGTGTATATATATATATATATATATATATATATATATATATATATATAAACATGCTCCAAGTATGTTTTGGTTTACCTTGAATTTCGTGCCTGATATACTTTGTGGCTAGTAAGGACTTGTGTCCCAGTGCAAAACACACCTTAAGGTGTGTTTTAATTGAGAAGGTATGTGCATGTTTTGTCTTGCAAAACTTTATATTGCATAATATTATACTGACCAATTCCTCATCCTCCAAAAAATATACTAAAAGTTGTAATTGAAATATATTTAATTTATTATTATTATTATTATTATTATTATTATTAATATTATTAATGAAAGTTTAATTTATATAAATAGATTTAGAATAAAATAAAAGTAATAATAATAATTATTGTTGTTATAAATATATGTATTTTATATAAATTAAATATTCATTAATAATAATTTCAATAACAAAGCATGTTATAATAATAATTGTTATTATTATTCTTATTAAAATATTAATTATTATTATTACTGTTATTATTATTAAAGTTTAATTTATATACAATATGATTATTATTATTATAAATGTATACATTTTATATAAATTAAACTTTAATTAATAATATTAATTTTAATACAAGATATGTTCTATAAATAATAATAATAATAATAATAATAATAATACAGGTATATATGTTATATAAATGTAACTTTCTGTAATAATATTAATTTAAATAATAAAGCATGTTTTAATAATAATAATAATTATTATTAATAAAATAAAATATTATTTTTTATAAATGTATGTATTTTATATAAATTAAACTTTCATTAATAATATTGATTTTAGTAACAAAGCATGTTTTAATAATAATAAAAACAACTATTATTTTTATTATTATTGGAAATGTTTGATATATATATATATATATATATATATATATATATATATATATATATATATATATATATCAGTGTTTAGTGTGACCTCCTGGACTTTTTCCAATTTCTCAAAGAAGAAACTCTGAGAAACTTCTCATCAGATTTTGAAAGTTTTTGTGGCCTTCCAGTGCTTTTCAATTTGAGTTCCTGCTTTTGTAAGTGTATGTGGAGGTCACTAAATACTTGTGCTAAATACTGTTTTTTAATACTGCATACAAATTTCCTGCATTTTCTGGTTATATTCTAATAAAGAAACTGAGAAATAATTATATATGGTCATTATACCATTGCTCAAACAACATCTAATGGCCTAAGACTTTTCCACAATACTGTATATTAACTTTACACATTACAGTCAGCTTACAATTATACATGAAAATTCCATTCATTCATTTCATTCCATTAAATAAATCCAATTAATAAAAAAGTGAAAGATCAAGGCAGTTTGGTTCTGTTCTCTATAATGATGCATATAACATGTATACAAAAAGTGTTGTGTCACAATAGACTGCATAAGAAATTACTGCTGACAAAAAGCCTTGGAATAGGGTTGTTGAATTATTTAAGGCATAACAAATGCCGATGCTCCGCGCTCATCCCCCCAGTGCCCTTTCCAGGGCTGTAAACCAGCCGACTCAACACAAACCTGACTGGAGCTCTTTCCGTATGCACCGAGGCTTGGGATGTAAATTGAACAACAACTGATTGCTGACCTCCCAAAACAGTTAATTAGGAACTTGTTTGAGTTCTGCAGACAGTTTAGGTTGAGCACATTTTATCAGCTTAATTGTTTGGATTTCCAGCCAAGCGTGTCAGAAATACATGGAAAAATCAAAGCTGATAGGTCTGAATGACCTCCCATCTGCCCTACTGAAGGGTGTTATTATCATCATGCAAACACTGCAAACTTTAGCACAGAATGATCTGTGTTTTAAACACTACAAGAACAAGAGCTGGAATATATTTTGTCATTAGGTTTGTCCGTAGGGCTTTCCCTAGAGTCAAAGAAACTATGAAATGCTTTGAACTATAGCCTAAATGAGACAATATTACATGACTGCCATGTTAGTTTAATTATAAGGGAATAATTCACTCAGTGATTATTTACTCACCCTCCCTCACCCTTTCTTTTCCTGTATAGCTTTCAGTCTTTTTGAACTACTTTTATGGAGCTAGATATTTTGGAATAACAAGAGGTTGAGTACATAAACTCCTCCTTAATATTTATTAGGTAAAGCGTTCAAAAACCATAATAATACATTCAATTTAAGTGCTTTATTGAGGACAACATTTCTGACATTCTGATTTGCGGATGACCGAGTTTTCTCAATGGATTATGGTGGCCTGAGGCATTCTGGAGTCTGAGAACTTTATTTGAACATGATTTAGGACACCATCACTTTTTAAAATTGAGTTGAACCCTTTCCAAACATATGACTGCAATTTCCTTTATTATGACAATCTAGTTTTTATAAGCATAGGTTCCATACAATGCCTGAAGCCAGAGAACATGTTATGACTTTTGTATACCTGAGGCTGTTGGATGCATTTTAGGGCACCTGGCAATTCAACAGTGTCCTCTGGCTTATCATAAACTACTCTGGAGCTGCAGGTAAAAAAAAAAAAAAAATCAAACTATTATGTTATAAGAAGAACACTGTAAGAAGAATAGCAAAATTGTTCAATGATGAAGTGATTTGTTTAGCTTTTAATATCAATGATATTTATTCAGAATATTTGTAATTCAGAACAGGAAGCCTATACTACTTTTAATAGTACTTACTACTTTCTAAAACCCTTTCCAGCAACTTTTGAGTATTGTGATTTTCAAAACATTTGGTAAATAAACAGAATTGTATTAAGTTTAGTGACAACATGTCACAATGTTTACATATTGCAATAACTGATAGCCTACTGTTTTTATTAGTGCTTGACACAAATTCATTAAGCTTGCAATACAATTCTGTGGGAGCTAGTTTCCGCTACTGAATAAAAAATAAAAAATGAATAATTGCGACTTTTTTCTCAGAATTGCGAGATATAAACTCACAATGCATGTTATAAAGTCAGAACTGTGTTTATTTCTCGCAATTGTGAGTTTTAACGGGCAATTGTTAGTCTATAACTCGCAATTCTGACTATTTCTCGCAAGTGTTTATATCTCGCATTTGTGAGTTTATAACTCGTAATTGTTAGTTTATAACCTGCAATTGTTAGTTTATAACTTGAAATTCTGACTATTTCTCGCAATTGTGAGTTTATAAAGTGCAATTGTTAGTTTATAACTCACAATTCTGACTTTATTTTTGACAACTGTGAGTTTATAAAGTGCAATTGTTAGTTTTTAACTTGCAATTCTGACTATTTCTCGCAATTGTGTTTATATCTCTCAATTGTTTATAACGCGCAATTGTTAGTTTATAATTCACAATATGACTTTATTTCTCGCAATTGTGAGTTTATAACGGGCAATTGTTAGTCTATAACTCGCAATTCTGACTATTTCTCGCAAGTGTTTATATCTCGCATTTGTGAGTTTATAACCTGCAATTGTTAGTTTATAACTTGAAATTCTGACTATTTCTCGCAATTGTGAGTTTATAAAGTGCAATTGTTAGTTTATAACTCACAATTCTGACTTTATTTTTGACAACTGTGAGTTTATAAAGTGCAATTGTTAGTTTTTAACTTGCAATTCTGACTATTTCTCGCAATTGTGTTTATATCTGTTTATAACGCGCAATTGTTAGTTTATAATTCACAATATGACTTTATTTCTCGCAATTGTGAGTTTATAATGCACGATTGTTAGTCTATAACTCGCAATTCTGACTATTTCTCACAATTGTGAGTTTATAACGCGCAATTCTGACTATTTCTTGCAATTCTGTTTATATCTCTCAATTGTGTTTATAACGTGCAATTGTTAGTTTGTAACTCGCAATTCTGACTATTTCTCACAATTATTACGTGCAATTGTTAGTCTATAACTCGCAATTCTGACTATTTCTCACAATTGTGAGTTTATAACGTGCAATTCTGACTATTTCTTGCAATTATTACATGCAATTGTTCGTTTGTAACTCGCAATTCTGACTATTTCTCACAATTATTACGTGCAATTGTTAGTTTATATTATAACTCGCAATTCTGACTATTTCTCACAATTATTACGTGCAATTGTTAGTTTATATTATAACTCGCAATTCTGACTATTTCTCACAATTATTACGTGCAATTGTTAGTTCATATTATAACTCGCAATTCTGACTATTTCTCGCAAATGTATTTATATCTTGCAATTGTTACTTTATCACTCACAATTCTGACTTTATTTTTCGCAGTTGCGAGTTTATATCTCTCAATTCTGACATTATAACGTGCAATTATGACTTTATTTCTCGCAGTAGCGAGTTTATATCTCGCAATTCTGAGAAAAGAAGTCAGAATTGGGAGATGTAAACTTGCAATTGTGAGAAAAAAAGTCAGAATTGTGAGATAAAAAGTCGCAATCACCTTTTTTATTTAGTGGCGGATTCAATATCGATTCATTTGGATAATCAGGTACAGTAGCTACATGTTAATTTTCTCAAGGAAAAGATCTCTCAGCAAATGCTGTAAACATACAGGAAGCCGTCTCAGCTGGAATTATTATGTTAAAATTAACAATTAACAACTGGAATTAATAATAGTTACCACTAAGCTGACTGCGTCTTTAGAGCGTGGAAATGAATTTTTGCTCTTTATTTCCTTTTCTGTTATACATCCTGTTGTCACTGTTTAAATAATTAAATTCTAATGGATAAAGATGTACTTAAGTTAATCAGAGCTCAAAAATCTACTATATAACAAGAATATCCTCTGTCCCTTCACTGAAGTCTTAGTTAATAGACTCATTTAAACATTTTTGTGAGGCTATCAAGTTAACTTGTTGAATATTCCGAGTCTGTTCCCCTTGTGTTATTAAAATTACAGCAGGAAAATATTCTGACACAGCAGTTTATTACTCTTTGATATTGCTATTCATTTTCAGAAGAAATGAACCAGAGAGATCTATTTGGATCGTAGCGCTTTGCTGACTTCCATTCATTTAGCGTTATCATTTGTACTCCGGGGCTTGTTGATTAAACATGTTAATGCCAAACGATAAGAAAAAGCCAGAAAAATGCTTGCAAGAAAACAGTGAAAACACAAGCTAAAAACTGTAGTAATAACGAGGCTTACATCAGTTTACATCAACACTGCTGTGCTGCTGACAAACTTTAACCCCTGCAATTAATTGCTCGTTCCAGCTGTATTTGGATTGCACCGGGTGTCTGAACCCCTATCTGGAGCCTGCAGACCCCAGTGCGAAAGCAGAGAGTGATTTTATCAGCGGGCTTACTCTGTCAGGACTCAGCTAGCTTTCGCCCTGTAATACCGTGCGACAGAGTGATTTAACGCAGTAAGGCTGTTGTCACTGGCTCCTAAATGAAAGCTGACAGGATCATGGGGTCTTCCCTTGCCTCCACAAACTGCCTGAAAGAGGAAATCAAACACCCAAAGAGATAGAAAAGCTAACAACATTAAATACTCGCCATGAGGTTGCCTAGTTGAAATAGTCTACTCTTGAATTACTGGCGTCAATGCCATGCTAACAGCATGTCTGATTGGTAGTTAAACTGGTAGTTAATAATTCCAAGGTGATTGTGTTTTTTGGGTTTGTTTGGCTCAATCAAAAATGGTTAATATATCAATTTGTTACAGCAATGTTTTAGTCGCTTGAAATGTCAGATTCGCCACTCTTAACACTAATCTAATAAGTGGCTCATAATTAATCATCTGGGTAGCTAATTAATTTAAAGTTCCCTGTTATTTAGAGGAACAGTGAGAAACCTCACTGCTTTTATCTGTGTTCTGCACAAACTAAGACAGAAAGGTATCACTTTATAATACTAGTAAAGACTAATCCTGGTTGAGTTTAGGGTTATCTATTGTAGCTTAAAGTCGACATACTGTTACATTCGACATACACTTCAAATGTGCACCGTTCACCATGATGATTTTGAATTGCTTGAAATATGATTGAAATCACTTTTTTCACCCAAAAATGAAAATTCTGTCATTTATTACTCACCCTCATGTCGTTCTACACCCGTAAGACCTTCGTTCATCTTCGGAACACAAATTAAGATATTTTTTGATGAAATCCGATGGCTCAGTGAGTCCTCTATAGCCAGCAAGACAATTAACACTTTCAATGCCCAGAAAGCTACTAAAAACATATTTAAAACAGTTCATGTGACTTTTTTTTTTGCGCCAAAAAAACAAAATAACGACTTTTCAACAATATCTAGTGATGGGCGATTTCAAAACACTGCTTCATGAAGCTTCGAAGCTTTACGAATCTTCTGTTTCGAATCAGTGGTTCGGAGTGTGTATCAAACTGCCAAAGTCACGTGATTTCAGTAAACAAGGCTTCGTTATGTCGTAAGTGTTTCAAAATTTCAATAGTTCACATGACTTTGGCGGTTTGATATGTGATCTGAACCACTGATTTGAAACAAAAGATGCATAAAGCTTCATGAAGCAGTGTTTTGAAATCGCCCATCACTAGATATTGTTGAATAAAGTCATTATTTTGTTTTTTTGGAGCACAAAAAGTATTCCCGTCGCTTCATAACATTAAGGTTGAATCACTGTAGTCAGATGAGTTGTTTTAAATATGTCTTTAGTAGCTTTCTAGGCATCTGAAAGTGTTAATTTTCTTGCTGTCAATGGAGGCCTTACTGAGCCATCGATTTTATCAAAAGATCTTACTTTGTGTTCTGAAGATGAATGAAGGTCTTGGGTAAACTAACCCTTTAAAAAAGGAAAATACTGCAACATGCAGCACAAGTCTGTCATATAGGCTACATAAAATTATAATGAGAACATTATAATTGTTTGTTTGGGACATGACTTTTAATGCTGAGACTTTTGTTTTTGTAATCAGGCTCTCAAAAATGATATAAAAATTTGGATTTAGATTTTTCAGCCAATATATCGGTTGTTGGCTTCAAAATATTAAGAGTTATCGGTTATCGGTATTGAACAAAATTTTCATATTATAATATTACAAAAGTGTTTTAACTTTCGTAAAAAATTTAATTATCCCCTATTAAACTTTTAGCTTTCAAAACTTCATACTTTATACCTATACATCACCCCAGCATATCCCAGAGCAACATCTTTATTTGGAGAAGATTAGCAAGTCATTTCCCAGCGAGATCCAGCCTGTGGCATACTGCCGTGCTTGATCCAGTGCAGTCGTTTTTTTTTGTGTTCAGTTTAGTATGCATCTCCTGTTGTGATGGAGTGAGCTTCAATATGGTGGCAGAGCAGAGGCACCAAGGGCCAAGAGCTCGTTGGCACCAAACAAATCATCTCTCAAAACTCAACAGACTGTTTCTCAGGCAGTGCTGTTTAATTGGCGCATTGTCGACCCTGTGAGCGCAAAGGTTCTGCTAACAGAAACTGCATGTTTATTAAACTTTCCTCAGGTCTGAAAAAGGTAGTGTCCAATTCTGCGTTCATCCGCCTCACCTTTATTTACAGGTAGGCGAGTGCTCCATCATGTTCATTGAATGCTATAGCGGTAGAGCTCTAATGATTCCCAGTGCCTATTAAATCAATGAAGATTCACTCCTGGGAGTGATACTGGAAAGAGAATAGCAAATGGTGCTCACATACTGTGAGTCTATTAAAACCCAGTGACAGAACACAATGAATAAGAATTATAGTGAGTGCCAAGCTAGCAATTATGAGCAATTTCGTGGCCTTCAGTTTTTGCATATTCTAGAGATGCTTGCAAATGAGCACAACCATTGCTATTGCTATTTCTTGTGAAACACGACAGAAAAACTGACCAGAGTGCGAAGACCTAAAAAGTAAACTTCTGTATTAGCAAATTTTTTTTTGTCAGCTGAACCCCTTGATCTCAGTTATTAGCCCCTGATTTTTTACACAATACTTACCTTTAAAAATATGAACTTTGCATACTCACTGCAATGTTTCTGTTCATTCAGCGCTACCCTCACAGGGCATTATGGGTATTCTCTAGCCGATGAGTGTACATTGGTTGTACACTTGTTATTGCAGTGCATTATGGGATTGAATAAGTGCACTCGATAACACCTATTATGATTTCGGACGCTACTACAAATGGCTTTTCCCTCATATAGTGCCCTATTTTTTTAAGGCAAAAGTATACTTCACTTTTTATGCATAGGCGAGGGTCAGCATGACGCAGATTTCATCATCAGTAAGTGTAGGTCGCACATGTGCATTTTTTTTTCTTTTTGCAGTTATTAGTTTATCCACAAGGTGGCAATCGTGCCCTGGGGGCGCCGATTCACAAGGTAATCATAGAAAAACTGCATAAACAGAACGGACCAGGGGTGCGTTTCCCGAAAGCTTCGTTAGCAAACTATGGTCGTAAGTCCCATTGAACTCTATTGGTAACGATGAACTTGCGACCATAGTTCGCTTTGGGAAATACACCCCAGAACGGTAGTGACAAATTGGATCCCTCCATTAGGACCCCATGCAATCCCATTGGTTCAAATTGCTTTTAATAGGTACTCTCTTTAGCACCTGTTTACAATTCCTACAAAATCATGTTCTGATAAATGGTGTTTCAACTACTTTATAATGACCATTTATGTTTGTATTAGTTAGCTTATATACTAGCATAGCATAAATATACCCGATTAGCCTGATAGCTTAGTTTATACACGGATTTGCACTTACCCTATATGTATTTACAATCATCTTTATTTAATTATGTGTTAAATTAAGTGTTAAATGTCCAAATATTTCAGTTATAAACAAACCAAATTGATGATGTTCAATTATTCACTTAATAGGCTATTATAATTATTATTTATTAACAGTTAATCAAGAGAAATTACGATCACTCATGCACTCATTAATTTTCTTATGCATTAAGCTATATGGGTATTTTAAATTAATATAATACATATATACTCAGGATAATCATTAACTGACAGTTTGGGGAGATGCAGTTTCGAGGGAAGACCCGATTTGTCACGACACCAGAACGCATGCAAGCTACAGCGACAATGGAGGCCTACATAGACGAGAGATTGTGCGAAGAGTTTACAAAGTAACCTCATTTGTACAACTCTAGCATGAAAGAATACAAAGATGTTTACATGGGTTGTAACTCGTGGTGAGAAACTGCACATGCGTCAAACGCCTGTGTACGTGTACTAGTCAAATGAAGTATACATTGCAAGGCTGTGCATTCGATGCATTGCTCATACGCTAGAAAAAAACGAAGTATGCTTTCTGCTTAAGGGTATAGGGAGCGATTTCGAACACAGCCTGACAATGGGCCCTATCATACACCCGGAGCAATGCGGTGCCAGACGTGAAGCAAGTGTTTTCTGCTAGTTTCACCCCGATGCAGTTATCATTTTCATGTCCTGTGCAATGTCATTTAAATAGCAAATGCATTTGCGCTCATTTGTGCGCCCATGGGTGTGCTGTTCTGAAAACGAGGTTATTGTGTGCATAAAGATAAAAATGCTTTGGTGGAATCCGGCTTGTCCCATAGATGGTCTGCTCACACGCTTTAACCTCGCGCACGAGCAGATCCGTTTCCTCGCTAGAGAAGCATTCAGTTTTTCTGCTCGCAAATTCTGCCAATTCTGCCTGCCTTTTAAAGGGAATGGGAGATCAGACTCTGATTGGTTTATTGCACATTATGCCAAAAACACACCCATGACTCATTAAGAGACTATTTACAACCCTTTTTCCCGTCATTACACTAGCAAAAGTGGATTCAGACTTTAACTTCAAAGCCGTGCGCTTTAGACCATGTGCTTGGATTGTTAAAATAGGGCCCAATGTGTCAAAATGAACTGAAATGGCCTGCACAATAATTACAATGCAATCTGGAAAATGCTGTTTACTACTGACCTCAGTAACAGTTGCTTGTGGTTGCCAAACACTGCAGGAACTTTCCACTTTACTCTGAATGCATGTCCTGTCTTCCAAAAGGTGACTTTGTCTGATAGCATAACAGGTGAGAAATGAAAACAACATAGTAAATTTTAGGCAGCATGTTTTGAGAGACTGTGATATAATGCAGTGAAGTTATAGAGTCAGGAAAAAACTATTTGGTGTCATAATACACTTTTCAATTTATGCCCATAGTTCTCTCTGGCTGAGAAAAATACTCAACAAAACACAAAAACAGCCAATATTTTTCTTCTGCTGTCTAAAGTTACAATGCCTACTCTAGGTTGTTGATTTATAGAGTTTACATGAATAACAAATGCTTACACTGTGGCTGTAAGATTAAGGGCAATTGTAATAATAGGAAGAGCTTATGCTTTTTTTCTTAGAATTTACAATGTTGGTACTACTTAAGTCTCATATATATTCATTCTTGATAACTAAGAGAATAACTACAAATGTGAATACAAATACTAATATATTACTTACTAAAGCAATGATGTTTACTTTAATGTGTGGTTTTATTTGAGATAAATTATACTGTAAGTCTATTACTGGAACGGTTTTGACACATTTAAATGTTTCTTAAACCAAAAGATGGCAGGTTATAGTAGTCTGATGGGAGAGTTATGAAAAAAATTGTTAAAATCGCTCCTGGTCATAGTATGAGGTGCGACAAGAAAAGGTGTCCCTCTAGTCTATCAGTCAGTTCTTTTACTAATGACTGTCCTGAGGGGGCAGCTCACATACATTGGTGTCCTACATTCAGATACGAGCAAGGGCGAAATCAATAGCCCTTACCAGAGGTAATATCTCTCACAAACAAGACTTGATTTAAGATTGGAATAAATTCTCTGACATTACAACATCAAAGGACCTAAAATTGTCTTTATACAATATTATGTTCTTAAAATAAATAATCATTCTCATTTTTAAAAAAGATTAAGATTGATTACAGTGAAATCTTGGCATAGTCTGCATGTAAACAGCTTCTTATTTTAACTCCTATATGGACACGCAGTGTTGTTGAGCACAGAATTAATTGGTTTCCATTGACTCAGTCATTTATAGTAAACATTTAATTAAACAAATCTTTGGGGGTACGTTGATAGCCAGGGGAATTAAGCCTGAATGCTCTGTGCCAGTACAAAAATCCATTATAAATGAAGCATCGAGGGTAAAGAACTACTAATTGCATCGTAAAACTGGGCAGTGGTGATATGCTACTAATTGCAATAGATTTGTCATAAAGAGAACCAGCATAATAAAGCTCTTAGTTCTGATATGAACGTCATCGTCTCAAAACTTCTACAGGAATAAATACAAACCCGATTCCAAAAAAGTTTTTGAATAAACAAATTGTGAAAAAAAAAAAGAATGCAATGATGTGGAAGTTTCAAATTTCAATATTTTATTCAGAATACAACATAGATGACATATCAAATGTTTAAACTGAGAAAATGTATCATTTTAAGGGAAAAATAAGTTGATTTTAAATTTCATGGCATCAACACATCTCAAAAAAGTTGGGACAAGGCCATGTTTACCACTGTGTGGCATCCCCTCTTCTTTTTATAACAGTCTGTAAACGTCTGGGGACTGAGGAGACAAGTTGCTCAAGTTTAGGAATAGGAATGTTGTCCCATTCTTGTCTAATACAGGCTTCTAGTTGCTCAACTGTCTTAGGTCTTCTTTGTCGCATCTTCCTCTTTATGATGCGCCAAATGTTTTCTATGGGTGAAAGATCTGGACTGCAGGCTGGCCATTTCAGTACCCGGATCCTTCTTCTACGCAGCCATGATGTTGTAATTGATGCAGTATGTGGTCTGGCATTGTCATGTCGGAAAATGCAAGGTCTTCCCTGAAAGAGACTAGAACTTGGATATAGAACTTGGATATACCTTTCAGCATTGATGGTGCCTTTCCAGATGTGTAAGCTGCCCATGCCACACGCACTCATGCAACCCCATACCATCAGAGATGCAGGCTTCTGAACTGAGCGCTGATAACAACTTGGGTTGTCCTTGTGCTCTTTAGTCCGGATGACATGGCGTCCCAGTTTTCCAAAAAGAACTTCAAATTTTGATTTGTCTGACCACAGAACAGTTTTCCACTTTGCCACAGTCCATGGCACTGTGGATTGTGTTCACTGACAATGTTTTCTGGAAGTATTCCTGAGCCCATGTTGTGATTTCCATTACAGTAGCATTCCTGTATGTGATGCAGTGTCGTCTAAGGGCCCGAAGATCACGGGCATCCAGTATGGTTTTCCGGCCTTGACCCTTACGCACAGAGATTGTTCCAGATTCTCTGAATCTTTGGATGATATTATGCACTGTAGATGATGATAACTTCAAACTCTTTGCAATTTTTCTCTGAGAAACTCCTTTCTGATATTGCTCCACTATTTTTCGCCGCAGCATTGGGGGAATTGGTGATCCTCTGCCCATCTTGACTTCAGAGAGAAACTGCCAATCTGAATTGAAAAACCAATACAGATTGTCAGTAAATAAATTAGCATTAAAACAATAAAAACAATATGCATTATGAATATTTTAAATGATAATTATTATTACACTTCCAAAAATGCTGGGTTTAAAACAACCCAAGTTGGGTTGAAAATGGACAAACCCAGCGGTTGGGTTAAATGTTTGCCCAATGTGCTGGGCAGTTTCATTTAACCCAACTATTGTTTAAAAATTACTTATAATGAACCCAAAATAGGTTGGAAATTAAAAATCACACTAGAGGCAACAATAATAATCAAAAGGGTAACATTTATTAATAAGCAATTTAATAAATGTTTATTGTTTAATTAATATTAATTAAACGTATTAATAAATGTTCATTTATTTATTTTCTAACATACTTTGGGTTCATTTTAAGCAAACAATAAAGTACTTTTTAAACAATAGTTTAGTTAAATAAAACTACCCAGCAGGTTGGGCAAACATTTAACCCAACCGCTGGGTTTGTCCATTTTCAACCCAGCTTGGGTTGTTTTTAACCCAGCATTTTTTTTTTTTTAGAATTATTTTTAGAACTATTATCATTGTTTTTATTATCAGTCTGTGGCATTGCTAGTGCCATGCTTTAATGTAAATATAAATATTAGATTAAAAACACCTCTCAGTTATCAGAAGACTTACAATAGCACAGAAGTCCTAATGAACTACTTACAGTAATTAAAAAATGATTCACAATTACTAGTTTTTGGACTAGTGCTCGGGCCCCTATAGCACAATAAAGTATGACAGACCACACATAGCAGTTTTCAGAAATCCCCATATACTGCTCGAGCCACTTTCCCAGATCTGGGTGTCTCTCATTTAGGCTTATTTTGTCAGGCAAGGTTTCTTGTTTTTCTAATGAAATTTGGCATCCCTGACATGGTTGTTTACTTGTTCTTTTACACAATTGTGATGCAGGACTGAATTATCCACAAGAAGCACTCACATCTCCACACATGAATCAGTAAATACACCTTAATGGATTTGTTTGAACTACTATGGATGCATAGAAAACTAAACCAATCTCTCCAAACTCAGAGGCGAGATTTGATTCTCAACCAGCTTTCAGGACTCCTGCCCATTAGTGTTGTTTACCTTAATACCACCAGACACACACCTGACATCTTCCTGACATCAACTTCATTCTTTTCACGTCTCCAGACATAAATGGGCTTTCAAACCTGCCCAATTATCATGTCCTGCACGTGGTGTCAAGGGATACAAAATTTTTACTCCACATTGTAAACCACATTGCATCAGCTCTCGAATAGCTGCTAGATTCCATTACAGGCATTAAACGGGCCTATTAATTAAGTGATAAACTCTGGACACGACCATTGTCGCTCGTGTCGCAACAGCTAAAAGCTGTCTACACTGGACACGACAAAGCGACCATTGCAAAGCATTTGTCCTTCGTGTCAGTAGCTCATACATTGAACGAGGCGTCTTTCGATCCCTCACAGCCTCGCTTTCATTCCCGTTAAAAATCAAAGATGGTGCTGATGTGAATAAGGTCTATATTAATGTATTTTCCAACATAGTTTGCAGAAGGTTAAAAGTTTACACAAAAATGAAAATTCAAAAATGATATTATTGCTGTTATTTCTATTTCACAAACAACAGTTAATTGGGATTACCAAAAACAATATACAAGCATAAAAAATACTATAGTAATTTTGAACCATACTATAGTAAATTTGTAGTATACTGTATATATATTTACAACACTTTGTTAATGAATGCTACGGCATACTGTAGTGAACTAATAAACTGTAATAAATACTCTAATATACTTTAGTTTGTAATACACTAAACTGTAGTGTATTGTAGTCAGGGGTTAAATTGGCATGTTTATTATGTTAAGTGGTCCAGGCTGGACCAGTTTGTTTTTGTTGCCGTTTTCGGAACTTGTGGCGACTACAGAGACCGCGTTTTTTACAGTGTGTTCAGGGGACAGGCAGCTAGCGGATAGTTAGGAGATGTTTGCTGTATGTGACAAAAAATGTTTTGGCCTAAAAACGTGTGACATCGCTTAGAGCACCTTTAAGTGGCGATAGTGGTAGTGGATAGTAATTATTTAGCCTAATGTATATTGGCTATTTTGCTGTTGAGGCGCACGAAACCTCTCCAGGAAAATTCAAAACAAATGAGCTCTGCTCAAACAAAGAAACTCAGTTATGATGTTGCAATAAAAATTCAATATTTGGGGTTTTTATAGCTTGCTATTTACGATATATGATAAAGTTAAGCATCACCCGACCTAAAGTGCTGAATTCCTGAATATCACCTTAATTGAAATTGACACTAATTTAATACAACAGTTCAATAAACAAGTAGTTAATATTAATCACTTATGTTTTAGGTGCAATATTTCCTGTTTTTTGTTCTATTTTAGCAGCGAAAATAGTTCCAAACAAAGCAGAACCAAATCTCACAGCCGTTTCGAATGATTCAGCATTTTGAACGAATCGGTTGAGTGAAGATTCAATGGCCCAATCATAAACATAGATCATAAACAACCGAATGATTCAGCCTTTTGAATGAATCGTTTGAATAAATGAATCAGTGGCTCACTCATTAAGACGGTCACGTGCCGCCATCTACTGGCGGTTTAATTCCATGTTTAAAAGTATAAATTTCCCACCATTTTTTATTTGTATATTCAAAAATATTTAAAGAATCTCATAACATTATTAAATGCAGTTGTACTTTTTCAGTGTAAATTATTTAATTTGGTAACAGCCCTATAGTGTCTTACTATTTTAATTTATCAAATGTAAGAATTTGAAATAAAAGATTAAACATAAATTTAGAGATTGGGGGAGGGGGGAAATGCCCTTTATAAAGGTTAATTATTATTATTATTATTATTATTATTAATTAAGGAATTATTACTATTATAATAATGTAAGGAATATTAATAAAATACCCCCAGGGTAAATAACATAAATATGCAGATTTAAATCACTGCTGATAAAACACTGATGAGAATGTTGCTTACTTCAAAATAAATTATTTTTACAACACACACACACACAAAAAATCCTATTTTTTTCCAGGCAAGCTAGTTTTTTACTCCAAGGGACCAAACAAAGCTTAATGTCAAACTCTGTATTTTGTATTTATATTCTCTCCTTTAATATAGCATCACTCTTATATTTGATACTGACACAAAGGAGAAGGCACAGGCCTACAGAAAGATGTTATTGACTTCAGATGTAGCTTTCACCCTATACCAGCATCTATAGAATGATTTGGATCAGCATTTTATTGTTCATAGCAGAGGGCTCTCTCAACTTATTATATTTTAGTTTGTCAATTGATACGATTAGTCTTTGCATACACATGCACCCCTCGAAAGCCTGAAATCACAGAGCCCCCCCACATAAACAAATATCAATTTAACCCCTGATTGTAGTATAATATATACCCTATAGTTGTAGAAAACTTAGTACAGTATTGGTTAAAGTAATTTGTTTATATAATTATAGATGTTATATTACCACAGTAGAATTACCAAAACACATTAATTGAAGTACTTTACTATAGTATGGTTCAGAAACACTATAGTATTTACTATAAATTACAATAGTATTTTTTCAGGACCATAAATGTAGTCCAAATGACTGTACGCTATATTACAAGTCTTCTGAATTTATAAGATAAATTTGTAAATGACAACTTTTCCTCGCACAAAGCGTTCATATGTCTCCAGAAGACTCAAAATAGGAGTTTTATTTTAGAAGTTTTGTGAGTAAACTATTGCTTAGCAAGCTAGTTTTTTACTCCAAGGGACCAAACAAAGCTTAATGTCAAACTCTGTATTTTGTATTTATATTCTCTCCTTTAATATAGCATCACTCTTATATTTGATACTGACACAAAGGAGAAGGCACAGGCCTACAGAAAGATGTTATTGACTTCAGATGTAGCTTTCACCCTATACCAGCATCTATAGAATGATTTGGATCAGCATTTTATTGTTCATAGCAGAGGGCTCTCTCAACTTATTATATTTTAGTTTGTCAATTGATACGATTAGTCTTTGCATACACATGCACCCCTCGAAAGCCTGAAATCACAGAGCCCCCCCACATAAACAAATATCAATTTAACCCCTGATTGTAGTATAATATATACCCTATAGTTGTAGAAAACTTAGTACAGTATTGGTTAAAGTAATTTGTTTATATAATTATAGATGTTATATTACCACAGTAGAATTACCAAAACACATTAATTGAAGTACTTTACTATAGTATGGTTCAGAAACACTATAGTATTTACTATAAATTACAATAGTATTTTTTCAGGACCATAAATGTAGTCCAAATGACTGTACGCTATATTACAAGTCTTCTGAATTTATAAGATAAATTTGTAAATGACAACTTTTCCTCGCACAAAGCGTTCATATGTCTCCAGAAGACTCAAAATAGGAGTTTTATTTTAGAAGTTTTGTGAGTAAACTATTGCTTAGCAGTTGATGTTTCAGAAAAGCATTTTCTACATGTTCAAACTCCTTCCTGCTGAATTTATCTTTGAATGTGTACATGTATTGTTCCAGTGCATTATTTTATTAAGTGCATATTTATTTTTAATGAGCAGTTTGTATTGTAGATATGATGAAGACCTGTTCAGTGAGTGCGCTGGGAACATGTACGAATCTCTAAAAGAGGAAATTCTCAGTGGAAATGATGAAACGCTGCAAGACACTTAAAATTAGTCTTTCATTCTGAGGTATGATTTATTTTAGAGTCAACTTCCGGCTTTGCCAATGTCCTTTATTAGAGGAAGAAAGGGTTGATTATATTTCTACATGAAACCGATTATAAGATTATTTTGAGCATTATAATCCATTTATGTCAGGAGGACACTTTATCCGGCAACTAGACCATTGCATTATTATTATTATTGAAATGAAACATTACCATCTCAAATGTCTAGAAATAGAACTTCAGTTAAGTGTTTGCAGATAAACCTATATCATGTGACCGTGAAGGGCACAGGAGAAACATTGGACAATTTATGCTCTATTGAAAGTCCAAATTTAGTTGCACATCATTGTAAATGTAATTATTTTGTTTTGTATTTTGTTTGTTAGCAGATATCCTTACATTAATAACTAGACATCTTACAAACAGAAAATCACTGCACCTTCAAAACATTCTGAAACTTTATATAACAATCCTTAGATGGTACAACTTGCAGTATGATAAAAAGACTTTTTCCATGCCAAGCTTCTGTTTCTGTAAAGATAAGAGCAAAGCTGACAGGTCACTGAAACACAGAAAGCTTTGAAAACAAACCGGGGTATTACACATCGTTTTCACTAGAAAACCATTATGCTTTAGGTTTATCATGCCATAATGACAAACATACAGAGACACAAATTCCCTTTTAAATGTGTGGCTGATTTTGTGACCAAACTGGAATGCAGTCTTGCTGTTTCTTGGGTTCTTACTCAAAGAAATCTGTCAGAAGAAGAGAATAAAGCTCGTACACAACTTCAACAATAAGTTGGGAAACTGAGGCAAGGCAAGAACTTCTTGACATATGTGGCTCCCAGCCACATCCAGACCAGCCATTTCAAATGCTTCTCTGAAGCCATGATATCAGGGTTGTCTTTGCTCAAATATGTTTTTCTGTAGAAACATGTGGAGGCTTTGCAGTGTCCCCGCAATCCTCTGGTGTAGCTTTTGAAAGGATGCATGCTGGGTATGAGAGCTGACCATCCTCAAAGACCTTCGTTAAGAGCTTCCCAGGATTCAGCAGTGCTGGGAAACATCAGGATAACAAACAATCAAGCTCAAAATGCTCATCCAGCAATAAAGGATTGGCTGGTGAGACCGTGGGATTCGTCTCACTGTCTGTGTCAGGGGAGAAAAGCATCTTAAAGGGGTTCCTTACAAAAAAATAAGTATACGTAAGTAAAGTTCAAGTATATTTTTAAGTATACTTTATGTAGTAAGTAACATACTAGTATACTTATACATATAATATGAATATGCTAGTTTACTTGTACACATCTTGTACACTCTAAAAAATGCTTACCATTTTAATGTTATTGTTCATATTCAGCTTTGTTTTTTCAATGCATACTTACTGTCGTGTCTTTTCTTCTTAGTAAGCAATAATGACTACTGACGACTTGAAATAAAATAAACAAACTGTTTTACTGAAGTTTTTGAACCGGATAACACAGATGCAGTGCACACACATTGAATCAATCACATGTTCTTTTTCTGCGCGCTCTCACTTGCTCATTATGCATTATGGGTAGACTTTTCTTAAAGCTGAACAACCCAATATATGACAATTTAAACTTTATCTGTTATTATCAATGACAATTAATTAAACATTCTGTAATTGCTATTATTACTCTAAATTGATTCACAACATCCTCCCCCCCATGAACAAATGTTCATCAACTTAAATCTCTAATGCATAAAGCAGTTGAATGGGTCTCTTTAACACAGTCCTTGTGGATGTGCGAACAGCACAGGATCTAACTTTTCCATCTCTGCCTTGAAACAGCTCTTCAATTCTTCCTAACTTCCAGCTTTGTCTTGGCATGTTGGCATCTCCGATGAGAACTATGTCACCTATCTTTAACTCATTAGGTTTTTGTGTGTTGCAGGAATGCGCAGATTTCAGGTCCAGTAGATAGTCCTTTCTCCAGCGATTCCAGAGATTGGTCATGAGTCGGTTCCTGTATCTCCACCGTTTTGTCATGTCTTCTTTACTGACAGTGGGATGATCATGGTCTGCTGGAAATGGTTTTGGGGGCAGTGAAGTAAGTCGCTCACCAACCAAGAAGTGTGCAGGTGTTAGTGGTTGTGGCTCATCGAGCTCATTGTGGACAAAGGTAAGGGGTCTAGAATTCAGTGTGGCCTCTACTTCTGAGAGGAGTGTAGACATTTCTTCAAAGGTGAGTGATGCTCTTCCTAGCACCTTCCTCAGGCATGTTTTCACAGACCTTACAAGCCTCTCCCAAAATCCACCCCACCAGGCTGCTCGTTCCACAATGAAACGCCAGGTGATGCCCTTCCCTGAGAAGTATTCCAGCAGCTGTGGATCTTTGATAGCTTGCCACAGCTCGCTAAGGTCTTGATTTGCTCTTTTAAAGGTTTTAGCATTGTCTGAATAAATGACTCTGCACAGTCCTCTTCTGGAAACAAATCGTTTGAGTGCTAACAAGAAACTTTCAGTTGACTGACTTGAAACCAGCTCCAAATGCACTGCTCTAGTGACGGCACATGTGAACAGAGCAACATAAGCCTTGCATTGCACACGATCACTCTTCACATACAGTGGACCTGCAAAGTCTACACCAGTTACTTCAAATGGAGGGCTTTCTGTTAATCTGTCTCGTGGTAATGGAGCAGTGTCCTGCTGTGCGGGCTTTGCCTTGAATCTTTTGCACACAGAACATTTGGACAGAATACTCTTCACAATTTGTCTGCCTCGCAAAATCCAGTGTCTACTTCTAATTTGTACTAGCGTGTCTCTCAGACCGGAATGCATGATAAATTCATGGTTGTGCTGAACCAGCAGCTCACAATATCGGTCTTTGCTGGGAAGAATCCATGGATGTTTCTCTCTGTAACTAAAGTCTGACTGTTGCAGTCTGCCTCCAACACAGAGCAATTCATCTTCGTCAAGGAATGGTTTTAGGTCTCTGATTTTTGAATCAGAGTTCAGGGTTTTACCAGCTTTCAGCAAATTGATTTCATGGCTAAAGCTGCCATCTTGAGTCACTTTTATCCAGTACTTCTCATCGTCAAACATTTCACTGACAGTCAACTCCCCGCATCTCTTGGAGCTTGAACTTGCATTGTGCACAAACCGTTTGATCCACGCAGTGACTCGCAATACTGTCTTCAGTTTGCTGTACTTCATTAAATCAAGCACAGGTTCCATTCCCTCTTGGTCACTGCTGCTACTGAGTTGCACGATGATTTGCTGATCTTGCTTTTGCTCATTAGTGACATCTTCATTACTTTGTTCTTCATCGCTCTCTTCCAACAGATTTGGTGAGGTCAGAAATGAAGGTCCCTTCCACCAGAGTTCACTTTCCTTCAGTTTAGCTGCAGTCTGACCTCTAGTGGGGAGGTCAGCTGGATTGAACTTGCCTTTACAGTGAGACCACATTGCAGGGTTGGTTAGTGACTGGATTTCAGATACTCTGTTTGACACAAACTGTTTCCATTTGTGAGCTGGACTGCGAATCCACTGCAGAACAATCATCGAATCTGTCCACATGTGAACTTGATGGAGCTCCACATTCAAAGGCTTTAACAGGCTGGTTCCTAGTCTTGCTCCAATCACTGCTCCCATGAGCTCAAGACGAGGCAGTGATATCTTCTTCAGGGGGGCTACCCTGGACTTTGAAGCAACAAGGCATGTGGTCTTTGTTCCATCATCAGCTACTCGCAGCAGGTAGGCAACAGTACTGTAAGCTTTCTCGCTTGCATCGCAGAACACGTGGAGTTGTTGTGCATCGTGTCTGTGCTCAGATTTTATTCCATACCAGCGAGGAATGATGATGTGGTGGATCTGTGGAAGTTCTGAACACCATCCTTGCCATTCTTGTGCAAGATCTGTGGGCAGCTGCTCGTCCCAGCCAAGGCCTCGTATCCACATCTCTTGGAAAAGGCATTTCACTCGCACAGTGAATGGGGTAAGAAAGCCTATTGGGTCGAATATGCGAGCAGAGAGCTTTAGAACACTTCTCTTGGTATTTTCTCTTTTAGCTACAGCATCCAGCAATGCAGTCAGATCAAAGACGAAATCATCTGTTTTAGTTCTCCATACCAAGCCTAGTACCTTCAACACAGATCCATGCGTTTCTGTCTCCTCTGCGAGTTCACTCACTGTCGTCTTCCATTTCTCCTTCAATGCAGCACAGTTGGTCGTCCACTTGCAAAGATCCATGCCAGCTGCAGACATAATCTTTCTTGCACCAGTAGTTATGGAGAAGGCATTTTCAACATCACTTGCACTTGAGATGAAGTCATCAACATAAAGTGATTCTTTTATTATCTTTACTACCTCGGGTAGTTGGGCTTCATATCCCTTCAGATGCTTTCTCACTGTAGCTGCCAGAAGGAATGGGCTGGGGGACACTCCAAACACCACTCTCGTCATCCGACGCACACGCAGCTTCTCACCTGCATCTTCATGGGGTGGTGCAGTAAGCCAGAGGAACCTTACTGCATCTCTGTCCTTCTCAGCAAGAGAAATCTGCAAGAAAGCCTTCTTGATGTCTGCGGTAAATGCTATCTCATTCAGTCTGAATTTTATCAGTATGCTAAGCAGATCTGGATTCAGGTTAGGACCAGTAAGTAAACAGTCATTTAGTGATGGAGAGCTAATGTCATGTGATGAGGCATCAAACACTACTCTGAGCTTTGTGGTTACCTTGTCTTCCCGCAGAACAGCATGATGAGGCATGTAGTACTTCACAGCATTTGGAGACAACCTGCCCTCCACCACGTCTTCGACGATGCCCTGCTCAAGGTAATCATTCACAACTTCATTGTATCTGTGATACAGCATTACATCTGACTGCAACTTTCTTTTAAGTCCTTCAAATCTTTTCTTTGCAATTCTGTAGTTATCTGGGAGTTCTGGTTTGTCAGGTCGCCATGGCAGCTCCACTTCATATCGACCATCTTTGTACAGAGTTGTCTTTTCAAACAGGTGAAGAGCCTCCTCCTCTTCAGGACTGTCTGTCTGCTTCATGTTGATGCCAAGGGACTCGATTTCCCAGAAGGCCTTCAGACGTTCTGAGACCAGTGTGTCTTCATTAATTTGTAGGTGCAAGCATGCTGCATCAGAAACACTGGACATTGTGACTGGGCCCTGCACTGACCATCCAAAAATGCTTTCAATGGCCACAAGTGCATCTGTGATTCTTTCTACGTGGCCTGATACTATACTCCAATAATAGTCTGCACCAATCAGCATTGACAACTCTGTATCACAAGTGCTGGGGTCTGGGTAGTCTGCCAACTGCAAGCCCTTTCGTTTCAACTCTGCTTGGACGTGCTCACCTGGAATTTTCATCACAGCGGTGCATACTTGGGGGGTCTCGAGCGCTTCTACTTCAACTTTCTGCTCTTTGTCCCAGATGCTCTGCATAATTACTTTCACTGTGTTGCGCCTTGATGTTATTGGTGCTGCTGAGCCAAAAGTATGCAGAGTGAACGTTTCTTGTTTAATCACAGGTAATTTCAAAGCTCTTGCTGCGTTTTCACTGATGAAGCTTCTCTGACTGCCACCATCCAGTAAGCAACGAATGCTTTTACGTCCACCAGGTCCATCTGCCCATGCTCTTACAGTCTGAAGCAGCACGGTGTTGTTCTGTTTAGTGGGCTGTATCTTAACAGAATGTGAAGCAAAAGAAGAAACTACATCGTCTTTGTCGTCAGCATCTGAAGTGTGCGTTTCTCTTTTCTCACACACAGCACTATGATGTCTGCCTCCACACGCATTACAGCACACTTTGGCCTTACAGAATCTTGCAATGTGCTTTGGCCCAAGACAAACAAAGCATCGTCCCATTTTCATTAATTTTTCTTTCCGTGCAGCAATGTCAGTTTCTGGACACAGTTCTGTTTTGTGTGCTGCACTGTTACAGAACAGGCAGTTCGGTATTCTTTGACTGGTGGTTTGCAGTACTGCAGCTGACGGCATGTGATGCTTCTTCTGCTTCATTTCAATTGATGCGTCTGGCCTTTTAAATGGTTTGTGATAGCTCTGACTGTCTTTGGAATTACCTGGCTTAATCAGTTGCATGGCTCTTTCTCTGCTCAGAATCTCTTGCTGCAGAAATTCCATAACTTCTGAGACCTTCCATTCATCACTGGTTCCTCTTTGACGGCTGTACTGGAGAGCAATGTCATCTGGAATCATCTGTAGCAGAACAGGACATAACAGGCTGCCATATGCCTCTGAAACGACACCCAGCGATTCTAAGCTACGGATCTGCACTTCACATTCATCGTAAAGCTGTCTCAGAGCAGCGACATCATGTGATTTCTTTACTGGGCAGAGATTCAGCAACTTAGTCATATGCGCGTTAATGAGCAGATCCTTTCTTCCGAACCGGTTCTGAAGCAGATCGATAGCGTGATCATAATTGCCGTCTGTCATCATCAGTCCCGCTATTGACTTTGAAGCAGCGCCGGTTAGATACGTCTTTAAGTAATTAAACTTCTCTGTTTTGCTCAGCGCGTCATTTTTGTGAATAGCGGTTTCAAACTGATTCCAAAAGTCTTGCCACAAGCTAATTTCACCGCTAAACTTGCTGATTATTAACTTGGGTAACTTAACTGTTTGTCCGCGCTGCGAGGGCTCTGCGTCACTCGGCCTGCTGTTGTCCCGGTTTCTCTGCATCACGCGCTTCACGCGAGCCTTCGCGCTGATGATTCGCTCTCCATATTCCTCGACATCCGCGACTTCATTCTCCAGATCATCAGTGTCTATCCTTTCCTCTATTTCATGGTCTAACTCCAGCAGCGTTCCCTCTTTTGCAGATAACAGGGCTAACAGTTCACTTAATCTGTCAATGATCGGATCTTCTTTGCTAACCTCCGTTTCGATGTCTTGCAAAAGTCTCGTGGTGGAACTGCGCACAGCTCTCCGTTTTCTGAGTAGTCTTTCAAGTCGCTCCGCCATTTCGGACATTGCTTGCTAATTATCCCGGGTTTCGGCACCAAAGAATGTCGTGTCTTTTCTTCTTAGTAAGCAATAATGACTACTGACGACTTGAAATAAAATAAACAAACTGTTTTACTGAAGTTTTTGAACCGGATAACACAGATGCAGCGCACACACATTGAATCAATCACATGTTCTTTTTCTGCGCGCTCTCACTTGCTCATTATGCATTATGGGTAGACTTTTCTTAAAGCTGAACAACCCAATATATGACAATTTAAACTTTATCTGTTATTATCAATGACAATTAATTAAACATTCTGTAATTGCTATTATTACTCTAAATTAATTCACAACACTTACATTTGACATATCTTACAAGAAAAAATAGTTTTTGATATTTGCCAATTTTATTTACAAACAAATACATTACTATTCACATTTCTTTTAGAGGGTAAACATGCTAAAACAAACTTTAATATATTGTATTATACATTTATATTCAATGAGTCACATTTTTGGAATGCTCTGCCACACCTACATTTCTGACAAGCTGATGAAAGTCTACAACACAAACACCTCAATGAAAGCATTATTGTTATGTTGAAAGGGGCAGATCAGAGCAGTCTTCCTGTGCACCGTGATGAGCCACAGTAACACTCATAGTTATAATCCCACATCAACTCCGTTCCTGCCTTGATGCGCCTGAAAAGAGAGAAGAAAGGAAAAACAGGATACAAACACATTAAGGCCTTGTCCACACTAATACTTTTTAGTTTGAAAATGCATCTTTTTCTCTCTATTTTGGCCTTCCGTCCACACTGAGAAGGCATTTTCATTACAGAAAGCTTTTTGAAAACGCTCTCCAAAGTGGATCAATTTGAAATCGCTGCCAGAAGAACGGCGTGATATCTTTGTCTTGTTCCATCTGTATCATTTCGGTGAGCTTTTATGAGGGCGTTTTGAAAACGCTAGTGTGGACGGAGAGCGTTTTGAAATGAAAATGCTGTTTTCAAATCCATCTGGATTAATATAGACATACCCTAAGGTTCTTGTCTGCAAGGCAATTAAAGGTGCCGTAGAACGTCTTTTCAAAAGATGTAATATAAGTCTAAGGTGTCCCCTGAATGTGTCTGTGAAGTTTCAGCTCAAAATACCCCATAGATTTTTTTAATTAATTTTTTTAACTGCTTATTTTGGGGCATTATTAACTATGCACCGATTCAGGCTGCGCGGCCCCTTTAAATCTCTCGCTCCCTGCCCTCCCGAGCTCTCGACTATAAGTGCAGTTATACAGTGCATAAACAAAGTTCACACAGCTAATATAACCCTCAAATGGAACTTTACAAGATGTTCATCATTCATGCTGCATGCATGCATCGATTCCTGTGAGTATAGTATTGATTTGGATGTTTACATTTGATTCTGAATGAGTTTGAGGCTATATGCTCTGTGGCTAACGGGCTAATGCTACACTGTTGGAGAGATTTATAAAGAATGAAGTTGTGTTTATGAATTATACAGACTGCAAGTGTTTAAAAATGAAAATAGCGATGGCTCTCTTGTCTCCGTGAATACAGTAAGAAACGATGGTAACTTTAACCACATTTAACAGTACATTAGCAACATGCTAACGAAACATTTAGAAAGACAATTTACAAATATCACTAAAAATATCATGTTATCATGGATCATGTCAGTTATTATTGCTCCATCTGCCATTTTTCGCTATTGTTCTTGCTTGCTTACCTAGTCTGATGATTCAGCTGTGCACAGATCCAGACGTTAATACTGGCTGCCCTTGTCTAATGCCTTGAACATGGGCTGGCATATGCAAATATTGGGGGCGTACATATTAATGATCCTGACTGTTACGTAACAGTCGGTGTTATGTTGAGATTCGCCTGTTCTTCGGAGGTCTTTTAAACAAATGAGATTTATATAAGAAGGAGGAAGCAATGGAGTTTGAAACTCAATGTATGTCATTTCCATGTACTGAACTCTTGCTCTATGCCAATATAAATTCAATTTATGTTTCTACGGCACCGGGCTGTTCACACAGAATGTGTTTTACCATTCCACTTCTTTACTTTTTCCTGTTTTTGTGCACGAGTCTCGCGTCTTTTGCATGAAAGGCCATTAATACAGAATGCATTTTTCCATTCCACTGTGCTACATTTTCATTTTTTTTTCTATGTAAACATTTTTCAAAGTGACACAACGTTCTAAAAACATTTTAAAAAACGCATCTCTAGACTTTTAGTTTTTCTGTTCCACTGCCCTGTCTCGTGAATGCAAAAAATGCACTCTGTATCAGGGCTTAAAGGGTTAGTTCACTCAAAAATGAAATTTCTGTCATTATTAACGGGTATGGAACGACATGAGGGTGAGTAATTAATGATTAATTACTCACCCTCATGTTGTTCCATACCCGTTAAGACCTTCCTTCATCTTCAGAACACAAATTAAGATATTTTTTATGAAATCCGAGAGGTTTCTGAACCACACATAGGCAGCAACGTCACTGTACCTTTCAAGGTCCAGAAAGGTACTTAAGACATCGTTAAAATAGTCAATGTGACTACAGTGGTTCAACCTTAATGTTATGAAGCGACGAGAATACTTTTTGTGCACAAAAACAAAACAAAAAAATGACTTTATTCAACAATTTTCTCTTCCCTGTTAGTCTCCTACACTCCTAACGCAGTGCAGCGATTCTGGGTTCTATGTCAGAACGACAGCTCATTATTCTCACATGAAGCATTCTAAAAACATGCCACTCAAGTTAAAAGAAAATCAACTTTTAAAAAACGCAACTCTTTTTCATTCCAGTGACCTGCGTCTCACGTTTTTAACTGCAAAAACACATAGAAAAACAATGAAAAATGTGTGCAGTGGAATAGAAAAACACATTCTATGTGAACGGCCCCTAAGAATTTAGTTAATTAATGATTATGAATCATGTCAGGGTTTTCCACTCAGTAAACATCACTCATTTTTAAGTATATCAACACAATTCAAAAGATAATCAAGCTGTTATAAATCAAGGAACTGACTTGCTGGCAAAGAACGCCACCCATGGGAACCGGAGATCAAGAGTGTCCACAAAGACGTTCTGGACAAACAAATTTGGATTGCAGCTATGCTGTTGAGAGAGGCAGAATTAACAGTAAAACAAAAAAAATCTAAAACTAAAACTAAAATTATCATAAAATTTTACAAACTCGTATTATTGTGGGCACATCATGGAAGGCTGGGTTTAGCTTACATTGATGTAGCGGCCGAGGTTGCCTTCTTGTCTCGCATCAATGATGTAACAGGTCTCCTCGCCATAGAACAGTCTGCGGGTTTTGGCAGGCAGAACTGTCCTCATTTTCTTATTTTGCTCTTCAGTGGTTTCTGGTGGTTTTACTCTTGTCTGGCATGACTTTATGGCAAAGTGACGCTTTGGACCGGAGTTCACTTGACCTAGAGACAAATTATAGACAATGAAATGCTAAAAGCATAAGATGAACAAAGATTCTTCAAGAGAATAAAAACTGACCGTCCTTTCTCATTTGTTTTGCGCTTTTTTCTGAGCATCCTTAGATGCTTTATGTGGCTTATGGGATAGTATTGTCTTGCCTAAGGACTCATCACAGACAGAACAGTTAAAGAGGACAGACCAAGAAAAACATCAGGCAAGATTGCTACATAATAGAGCAACAGGAATGATGCAAAAAAGTTGCTAGATTTCAACCTACTGTATTTACCTTATTGTCCATGGCTGTAACCCAATTTGCATGCTATGCATCCTAAATTGGATTAAGGATTAGTTTGTCTTGTATCAAAGACAAAGCTAAAGCAACTACATGAACGTTTGAATGTTGTCGGACATGAAGTAATAATAAAATAATAAGCTAAATGTGGCTCAAACAGTAGATCAGGGTGCTAATGATGCCAAGGACATGGTTTGATTCTAAGGGAATGAATGCATCAACTTATAAAATGTACAACTTGAATGGAACTTGAATTAAATAAAAGTGTCTGTCAAATGCATGAATAAAAATGATATGTCAATTTTAAGGTCATGTCAACACTTACATCAAACAGTTTGGAACAATGAGGCCACTTTATGACTCAAGATTTTATGATGCACACCTATAGTATGCACTAAAATTTCATAATCTCTCATTAGTTACTAATATGTATGTGGCAAGCAGGATGAAGCTGAGGGCCAGGAGAACGGCGCAAGGCCGGTGGGGTGATTGATAATGAGCGTGACCCCCGCATCACACCGGTCTCGTATCTCACGGAGGAGCTCGGAAGCATAAAAAGAGGAGCGACGACAGTGAAGGACGAGAGAGGAATAGGCCTGGACTTTACATTATGTTTTGCTTATGTGTGTGTGGCAGTCATCCGTGAGGGGCTGCCGCTTTTACTTTCGTTTTGTATTTGTTTATTTATTGAAGTATTGTTGTACGTTCGTCAGTTTCCACCTCCTTCTTCCCTGATCTACGAACTGTCACAATGTACATCCCCTGTCACCAGCAAATTATACAAAATGGGATGATTAAAGTCACAATGTACTCTCCATCTAACCAGGATTATTATTGTTAACTAAACCTACAAACGAATATATTGAAACAAACCTGAAATAAAACAAAACATAAATATTAGAAATGTTGCATTGGTAACTGGAAGCACTAAAATTACTAACTGGAAATAAATAAAAACTAAAAATAAACCAAAACTTAAATTATAAATCAAACATAAATAGAAAAAAAGAACTAATAAAATTGTAAAAATAAATAAAATAATAAAATAATAAAAATAAAAAATTGTATTGAAAACTGATAATTGTATTGAAAGCAATAATAAAAAAATAAAACCATCTTTAAAGTTTAAAGTTTAAGAGATTAAAGTTGTTAAATTTCGAAAAAAAACTCGTTAAATTTCAAGAAAAAAGTCGAGATAAAATGTTGAGAATAAGGTAATTAAATTATGAGAAAAAAGTTGTTAAATTACGAGAACAAATTCGTTAAATTATGAGAAAAAAGTCGTTAAATTACGAGAATGAATTTTTAATTTTGCTTATTCTCAATATTTTATCTCGACTTTTTTCTTGAAATTTAACGAGATTTTTTCTCGTAATTTAACAAATTTGTTCTCGTAATTTAATGACTTTATTCTCAACATTTTGTCGACTTTTTTCTTGAAATTTAACGAGTTTTTTTCTCGTAATTTAACGAGTTTATTCTCAACATTTTATCTCGACTTTTTTCTTGAAATTTAACGATTTTTTTCTCGAAATTTAACAACTTTAATCTCGAGATTGTTTTATTTTTTTATTATTGCTTGGCCCTAATCCTCTTCCGTAGAAAACTGATTATTATAATAAAAATAATAAAAATTGTATTGAAAACTGAACCTATAAAAATAAAGGCTAATTTAAAATATTAAAAAAATAATAACAGTATATAAATGACACTAACATCACACTGCATCTTATCACTCTTTCTATGAAAAAGGAATCAAAATAAATAAACAAATAAAAACAAGTGAAAAGACACACAATTGCTTGGTTATATGTTCATTAGTCGTAAGGCTGAATATTTACACACACAACACACCTTCACCATTGCTAGAGTCTTCTTGGGAGAGAGTATTTTTCCGCAAAGGCCGTGTTTTCACAGTTATGGTCTTGTTGCTTTCAACCTCTGTGTCTGAGCTGTACACCTCGCTCTCATAACCCTCTTTCAGGTTCTCCACCCCCTCAATAAAGTCAAGGTTGGCCAAATACTCATTGCCGGACATTGTGTCATCTTCATTCACTTCGTCTTCATTTACTATTTTACCTGTGAGGTGATAAATGTAGGTGATAAGTAAGTCAATGTTTTGGTCTAAAAGGTTTTTGGTTCAAATGCATGATTGCTTACCAGTGATAATGCACACAAATGTGCCCTTGGCCACATCATCTCTGCAGCGGATGCCCCACCCCTTTTGTCGTGTCATGAAGAGCTCCAGTCGCAGCTGCAGACCGTGCTGAACCAACCTGTTGGTGCACATTCGCGGGTCACAGCGGCACAGACGGTTACACTCGTACACCCTACAGAGATGGAAAGAGAGTGAGAGAGAAGAGCGAGGGTGTTTGAAAACGTGTAATGTCATTTTTTTAGTGTTGGGGGTAATACATTACATATAAACACAAGTTAAGCAATCAAATTACTTTTTTCAAGTAATGAGTAAAGTAACCCATTACTTTTAAATTTAATATCTTTTTCAAATAAGTAATGCAAGTTACTTTTTTTACGACACCTCTCCTCGGGAGAAATCGGGAGTAAGTGCAGAGGTCTTGTGTGCGTTTTGTGAACATGATAGTTATTTTAGTAATAGACTAAATCTGAGCAAACAGGCAAGCCCAGCCCAGGTGAGAAAAATAATGCAAAAATAAAGTAACGCATTACTTCCCATTAAAAGTAACTAAGCAACACAAATAAGCATTTTTTTTTTATTAGGGAATATCGCAATATTGCAATGCATTACTTTTAAAAGTAACTTTCCCCAACACTTATTTCTGAGGTGAGAAAATGATACACTACCAACAAGTTATACACTACTTCAAAAGTTGAGGTAAGATTTTTTTTCCCCACAAGGTCAGTAAAACATTTATAATGTAACAAAATATGGTCCCACTTTATATTAAGTGGCCTTAACTACTATGTACTTACATCAAAAAATAAGTACAATGTACTGGGTTCATATTGAATTGCAAAACACCTTTGCTGCTATTGAGGTGGATATAGGTAAGGTTAGGGAAAGCTTTGGTGGTATGGGTAGGTCTAAGGGTAGGGGTAAGGGTTAAGGGATGGGTCAACAGAGTAATTATAAATGTAATTACAGAAATTAATTACAGATGTAATTACATGCAGGTGTTTTTAAAATATAAGTACAATGTAAAAACATGTATGTACACAATAAGTGCATTGTATTAAATTATTAATTTAAATGTAAGTACATAGTAGTTAAGGCCACTTAATATAAAGTGGGTCCCAAAATATTTATATTTCAAATAAATACTGTTCTTTTGAACTTTCAACAACGAATCGATAAAATCGATAAAATTCGATTATTAAAAGAGTTGGCAACGAATTTCACTATCGATTCATTGTGTCGCGCGACTATTACGCATCTCAATAAGACGCAGAGATGTTTGAGTATAAAAAAGCGCGGTTGAGCGCGAAGCAGAGCGGAGCAAAAATAAATAAATAAATAAACAGCAGAGCGGAGGTAGAGGAAAGACCATCGGAGAGTAAGCAAGTTTGTGAATATTTTAAATAAACAAGGAAAAACAAAATAATAGCGATCCATCTGTCATACAGTGTTATTGTGGCTGCGTTCAGCGCTCGTGACACGCAAGACGTGTCGCTATGGAAACATTAAAAGCAAACGTTCTAAAATAACGGTCGCCTTAAAAAAACTATAAAATATTTTAAACTCACGCTCGAAAGGGTTAATATTAATCAAACAACAAAAGACAGAGACAATCACTCACTGCTCTTTAGCTTTAATAAGGATTTATTATATATTAATTATATTTAATCCATAAGGACTGTTGTATGCAAGTTGTTATAAAGAATGCATATATCATTCATTGAAAAGAAGACATTGTGTTCTTCTTTAGGAGTGGTTTTATTGGATTATAAGATAATATTTTTTTTATGTCACAGCAGTTAAATCTGTGTCTGTATTGCATGTTCAAATTTTAATATTATTCATATTAATAGGTTAATACAGTATGTTTTCTCCAGGAGTCTATATAATGGGTTTGGAAATTTTAGAGAAATTCTTAATGCATTACAATTTAACTAAACCTGTTGGATTTAGTCAACTAAAATCTTGTGATATTTTGTCAACTACTAAAACAATTCAAATGACTAAAACATGATTAAAGATGAATGGCATTTTAGTCAAAAGACTATGACTAAAACTAAATAAAAATTTGCTGTCAAAATTAACACTGATCTGTTGTCATGTATTTATTCAGTGCTTTGTCCTATATCGGTTATTGTTGACAAATATATTTGGGAGTGAGTGAGTGAGTGAGTGTAGTGTAGAGAAGAAGTTCTACCGTTCAAACAAATCCTGTTAAGTTTTCTGATTTGTATTTTTCTTTATTTAAAAAATAAAAAAAAGATGTATTGTTCTGTCAGCTCAGGTCCCTTTAAACAAAAATATACATCTTTTTGTGCACTTTATTTAAAAAAAAACTATATTTGGCAGATGTAAAGCATGTTAGTTCATTTGTTTTTTGTTTTTTATTACTTTAACAGCTCAGGGATGTTAAAAGAGCAACCTGTTTTTGCACATTCTGAGGATTTTTTGCACTGTGAATTTGCACTGTCAGTTCTGTTTTTGAATAAAAGGTTGAAAATTAATGGGTTTTTCCCAGATTCATTGATTAATCGTAAAAATAATCGACAGATTAATCGATTATTTAAATAATCGTTAGTTGCAGCTCTACTATTTATCAAAGAATCATTAAGATAGAAAACAATTACATTCAATTGTAATAATGTTTCATAATACTACAGAATTTTTTTATCAAATTAATGCAGCCTTGGTGTACGGAAGAGGATTAGGGCCAAGCAATAATAAAAAAATAAAACCATCTCGAGATTAAAGTTGTTAAATTTCGAGAAAAAAGTCTAAATAAAATGTTGAGAATAAACTCGTTAAATTACGAGAAAAAAGTCGTTAGATTATGAGAACAAATTCATAATTTAATGAATTTGTTCTCGTAATTTAACGACTTTTTTCTCGTAATTTAATTACTTTATTCTCAACATTTTATCTCGACTTTTTTCTCGAAATTTAACGACATTTTTCTCATAATTTAACGAATTTGTTCTCGTAATTTAACGACTTTTTTCTCATAATTTAACGAGTTTATTCTCAACATTTTATTTCGACTTTTTTCTCAAAATTTAACAACTTTAATCTCGAGATGGTTTTATTTTTTTCATTATTGCTTGGCCCTAATCCTCTTCCGTATTGGAGAGCATAAGAAGCTTTCAAAAACATTTAAAATTATACTGACCACAAACTTTTGAATAAAAGTGTATCCAGTTATGCACTGACCTTCACCAGATCATGATTATAATATTTTTGTAAATAAAATGAACACTGTAACAATGCAATACATCTGATTTTGGTGAGGCAATTCTGTTGTAATCAAACAAGAATTAGACAGATAGAAAAACAGATAGAGGTTGTTTCTAACCCTGTTGGCAAGCTTGTTGGCAACCTCTTATGTGTGTATCCAGCACTAGCATCAACTGGACCGCCACTGCATAAGGACGTGGCCTCAATGGTCAGCCGATGGCATGCGCACTTTGATCTGTCACACATACAAATTCAACATGTTTATTAATGATATCCATAATTTAAAATTCAATCCAATTTATTTTGTCAAATAATTATGACTTGTTGGTAACCTAAAATCTAACTTTTTCAATCGTTGAGTCATTATATCCAGGTAAAAACAACAACAACAACAACAACAACAACAAAAAACATTTTATCTGTAAAGTCATGTTTAGTGTATGACATTTCAAGAATTATGATTGCTGGTTAGGAATTGGTAAACACATAGACAAACTTCTGTGTCTAAATCAGGGATGGGCAACTTCGGTCCTGGAGAGTTTAGCTCCAACCCTGATGAAAGCTCACCTGCTTGTAGCTTTCTAATAATCCTGAAGACATTGATTAGCCTGTTTAGGTGTGTTTAACTGAGATTTGGAGCTAAACTCTGCAGGAAAGTGGCCCTCCAAGGCCAAAGTTGAACATTCCTTTAATTTTGCAAATTTGCACACAGAAATACAGACAAAAAAAGTACCTGTTCCAACAGCCATCTGTGCAATCACAGCCAATCACGAAGTCTAAGCTTGTATTGATGGAAACACCTGGAGATGGAAATCTGTCTTTGGTGTAAGAGACGTTAGGAGTAGGCTTATTGTCCACTTCATTAACACAAGGCAACGGCAATGCCTCTCTACCCTCTGAGATGTCCGGCAGGTAGAGGTGAGGCCGATCGGATGATGTGGAAGGGGGTCGGGTGCGACAAACGGGTCCATACAGAACATTTCCAGGAAGAGGAAGTCACAACGTGTTTCAAACAAGTATTCTTGCACTTCCTGCATGTCACACAGACTCCGCCCACATGGAGAGCGATAGAAAATGTGGGAAAATACCTAAAGAGAGTGAATAGGAGACCCTCCATTCAAAAGTTTGGAGTCAGTTTGGAAATGAATACTTTAATTAAGCAAGGATGCATTAAATTGATCAAAAGTGACAGTAAAGACATTCATAATGTAACAAACGATTTCTATTTCAAATAAACGCTGTTGTTTCTTTCTTTTAATCAAAGAATCCAGGAAAAAACCATCACAATTTCCACAAAATATTAAGCAGTAAAACTGTTTTTAACATTGATAATAATAATAAATGTTTCTTGAGCAGCAAATCAGCATATTAGAATGATATCTGAAGGATCATGTGACACTGAAGACTGGAGTAATGATGCTGAAAATTCAGCTTTGAGTCACAGGAATAAATTACATTTTAAAAATATATTAAATTAGAAAACAGTTATTTTGAATTGAAATAATATTTCACAATATTCCTGTATTTTGATTAATAAAAAAGCAGCCTTGCTCAACACACAAAAAATCTTACTGACCCAAACTTTTGAGTGGTAGCATACATTCAATGCAGTTGAATGCCAAATGGATCAACTTCCTCACCTTTCCTTTGATGCGCCTCCAAGCAGTCATTCGTCGAAACTTAAAAAGCAATGGGATAAGAAGCGGATTTTGACCATGATGCATGTTGACCTGAGACGGTCTTATCCCATCTAGACATGCTGAACAACAGCGATGATACAAGTTTCTGGACTTGTACTGGTCTTGCACTGAAATGTGCTCTTCTTCCTCAGAAACATACACCTCTTCCTCATCAGGGGAGGGTCGTTTTGCACTTCTGGAATGTAGTGTGAGGTGGCTGGTGATTAGTATTCCATCCCATCCCATAATTAACCCATATAAGCCCATTACGCACCTTAAATTTGAGGTACTGATTGCTGTAGCAGATTTTACAGTTTGCATACAATCCTTTGACACACCATCAGCTGGTAAGACGGGAGAGAGCACAGACAACTTCTTGAGGATGACCTCCATAGACAACTTCTGGAGGATGACCTTTGGCTGGAAAGCTGCCAATATGATATTTTGATGGTGTTTAGGTGGTGTTTTGGTGACTGTGGTGTTGGACTGTTGGGTCACACGTGCCGGAGAGTCAGCTGCTGAGGTGAGAGTTGTTGAAGCAACAGTCGCTGAGGCAAATTTTGTCGAGGAGGAAGTTGTGTCGTGCTGAGGCACGGCATTTCCTGATAAACAAGAAGCAGAATTGGTGATAAATACTAATACAATAAAACCAATTTTGTAAAAGTGCAAAAGAATACAACTATAAAGAATCAGAACATTTTCAAGCAATATGTAGATATCTTTTCTGGTCTGGCATGATTTGGTCCAGGAACACGCAGCAGCACACAAACATTTTTAAATATTAAAAATAAAAGGATTCTTCTATGGAGAAGCGTTCAGTTTTTCCGCTTGCAACTTCCGCCATGTAAATAGCGAATCCGCCAATCTGGCTCTGATTGGTTTATTGCATGCCCAAAACATACCCATGACTCATTAAGAGACTAGGTACATCCCTTTTGGACCATGCGCCGACCATTTTTTCGTCATTAAACTAGCAAAAGAGGATTAGGACACACCCTAAGTGCATCTGTGCCATGCACTTCAGACCATGCGCTTAGATCATTAAAATAGGGCCCTAAGTCTCTCTTCTGTCAGAAACAGAAAATTGTGCAGTGCTGCTTTGTGTACAGGGGTAACCACTGTATTTTTTCTTCTCAAGCTTCACCTACTGAAAGACAGTGAATTTGTATTTTCATTCAGCCTGTCGTTCTTGTTCAGACCGAAGCGAAAACAGGACCAAGTTTTTATACACCAAACAAGCGGCATTGTTCAATTTAACGGGTTGTTGGAAAAGAAGCTGATATGCATTATAAAAACTGTATTCGGATTATAATATATGCAGAATTAAGGCATATTCACACCAAGGACGATAACTATAAATATAGTGATACAGATATATTTCTAAAAATCATTCTCAATATTAAAGAATACCAGATTTCACACAACAGCTACTTCACGAGTTCACACTTACAAATAAGTCAGATAAAATAAATGGTATACGTATTTGGCGTGCTGTCCGGGGAGAGGGCTCAGAGCTCGGTATTTGGCCCGAACACAGAGTACCCCCCCCAGAACGATATAGTTATCGTTCCTGGTGTGAACGGACCTTAAGTCATTGTTACATAACTATACCATGCAAATATTGCAATATATCATATTACTGAACATGGACACATGTTTAGTTGGGAATGTGCATGCAAGAGACGGGAAAAGTGAATGAATCACAAACACAAAAAAGCTACCTGTTTTATCAGGTTGTTGAGCTTTCTGTGGAGGCGATTTCTGTTGAATGAATTGTTGTGTTTTCTGTTGAGGTGATTGTTGCGATTTCTGCTGTGTCTTCTGTAAAGCAACTTGTTGCGCTTTCTCTTTTTCTTGTTTCTTGATATATACAATGTGTTCCAACAGGTCTGAGCTTTTATGAACCCACTCTTTTTGCTTGTCTTTCTGAAAAAAACAACAACACATTTATCAGCATTAAAATTGCAGGCTTTGGTATTATAGTGATGTCTAAAAATCAAAGTGATACAGCCTATAAAATTCACCAACATATTAATCTACAAGATCAGAATTTCCTAAAATCTGTCACTGAGGCTTGTCAAGTGAGTTGACTTTGCTACTGGGAGAAAATGTATGAAATGCACTTTAGAATATGAAATATGCTGTGACATTCTCAATAAGTACCCACTGACTTTCATGTCCCTTTGCATAAAGGCACTAAACTGCAATAAAATTACACTACACTAAATTTATCAACAGGTAGAGATTTTGGACCATCGTCTTTATCGCTGTTATGCCAACGTAATGTTGCTGTGCCGATCTTATCATTTGTAAGTGTTTTTAGGCATTGCGGTTTAAAGACAAGTGATTTTCAACCATTGAAGCACAATTAGCAGTGAAAGAGAAATAATTTTAGTATATGCATGCGCTATCTGAGAGACTGTTTCTCAGTGGTATCTGAAAGACAAGCTCACGTGAAGTGTGTGAAAACTGAACTGAGTGCTTTTTGCCACCTAAATGGGCTTGAACGGTCAAATACACATACCTATGTGTCAAAGTGACCACGTATTTGCAAGTAAACACAGTAATTTATGTCTTAAAGGTGTGGTTGATTATGATTTCACTTTTTTAACTTTAGTAAGTGTGTAATGTTGCTAATAGAGCATAAAAAACACCTGCAAAGTTACAACGCTCAACGTTCAATGCAAAGGGAGATATTTAAGAATTTGCTACAGCAAATGGCTGGTAGGGACTACAGCGAGCTTCATCCTACAATTTACATAAACTCTGGTCCGAGAACAAGCAACAAAGGGGGTGAGGCCATGTTGTGCTGCTTTAGAGAAGAGTAAGAGTTGTTGTAGTAGAGTGTTGTTACCATGCCGTCATTTTACGCCTGCTTCACAAACGAGAGTCAATTCAATGCTGGATTTGCACAAAAGACACATGCTAGTGGATGAGTTGAATCAACTCCACAGCAACTACATAAATTTATCCACTAACCATTCAGGAACGTCCAGTTTCATTCTAAAAGTTGTAACTTCTTCCTGAGTCTCTCCATCAGTGTCGACTCCAGTTTGAACAATGTAAGACTGAACACCGTTACTGACAATCCTCATTTTGGCTGCGTGAGTAACTGAAGCACGACCTGCGTTATCTCAACGTGTTGTTTTTTTATACATTCGATTACTTTATGTTTCACTACTTTATGTAGTATTTATTATTTATAGTGCTTGAAGTTTTTCAGGTAGATCAATTTCATTTATCACTGTTGTCTTTAGTAAGTAAGTTGAGAGTTTTTTTTAGGCTAATATTAGGTTTTTTGTTTTTTTTTGTTTTTTAAATGATATTGAAAATGGTGATAAGGATTATATAATTTAAAGAAAAATAACTATATTGTGATATATATTGTGAAATAAAATGAAGATTTTGGTCATATCGCCCACCCCTAGTTTACAATCAGGTTCACAGAATAAAACTAGCAGACCACAACGGACTTAGTTTCACCTTATAGCAGATCTGGACCAGGGTGCCATCCAACTGAAGCACCGTGCATTCCTCAAACTTGCCATTTCGCATCACCTTGGTGGCTTGCCCTATGCAAAGCGCCGGAGCAATGGGTTTGGGATAGTCACGAAGATATTCCTTCACATGCAACCGATTTTTCTCATTTTCAATGTCCCTCCACACCTTTTTTACTGCAAAGACAACAAACGTTAACAAAACTCACTTCTAGAAGCGTTTTCAGGGGTTTTAAACAAAGACTGAAATTGAGTATGAAAGAGAATCTCTTACATTGTTTGCAGACAACATGAAGGTCTTTCAGTGCCAGATACGCTGCCTGGCCATCATCATAAAACACCAAGAACCTGACAGAAACATTTAGTAAAACTCATTCAAATAATCTCATCTTTAGCTTTTGAGAGAGAAAGAGAGAAAAAACATTCTACATGTATATTACATGATTAAAAATAAATTAAAACGACATTATGCTAATTATTTCCTTTAGTGTTCCATGGGGAAAAAAATAGATTAGTACAACTGACATATATGAATATTTGAGTGAACTATTCCTTTGTCATAAATTCACCTCATGCGATTCTTGCCCTCAGGAAGCTCAACCAGCACGGCAGCATTAAACAAGATCTTTCCTTTTTTATCTTTGTATCTGGCCACAACACGACAGCCAATGAACAAATCATCAAGAACAGGATTCTTTTCAGAGGCCACATGATGAGCAGGCAGCACAATCTTTTTACCCTTCTTAAACTCCACTGTATATGTGTGGCCCTCCTCTAAAATGAAAAGAAGATGAGACAGGCCAGACTATTTCATTTATAACCAATTTAATACCACAATGAATGAAAATAAATGTCTGCTTAGTACAAAGACACAACCAAAACCTTTTTAGTTTTGTTTGGTAATACACAGAATAGATCATTCTTACCCGCCGTTTGGACTATTGTTCCTCGACACCACAAGTTGGATTTCGTTTTCCCCAAAACTCCCATGCTGACCTCAAGTTTCATCTCTTTATGAGATGAAGGCTTGGAACCTAAAATCAGTGACAGAGGACAAGTACAGTTATACAGTTCCCACTGTTTTTGAGAGATAATTTTCCATGACTTTTCCAGGACAGTTTAACTTCATTAAGACAGGAATATAATACTATGATCACAGATTCACGGCCAGAAGTCTTAAAAAAAGTTGTTTTATTTTATTTTTTAATTACTAGTATTCAGTATTCGGTCATTGTACTTCATTGTCTTTTCTTTTTTGGAAAGCACACTTTCTATATTCATCTTAAATTATGTTAGAGCGTATTCATATCAAATTAATAAACTATTTAATAAAATGCTACTAACAATCAATAGTAAAAATCTAATGTATTAATATATTAACAAACAAACATAAATAATGCGATGAATGTAATGTTTTACAATAATTACAATATTGAAGAGTAAAAAAGCAAAGATACTTTTAAAATTAAACTAACACCGCCAGTAGGTGGCAGCAACGATTCAAATGAATCGTTTAAAACGCTTATTCATTGAGAGAGGGCTGGCGCAAAATGCGGCATTGGCATCTCATAGCGGCACTTCCGGCGGCATCTCCAGCGGCCAGTGACTTCTTCGGCAGCTGTCGCTAGAGCGGCATCTCCAGCGGCCGCGGCATCGGCATCTAGAGCAGCCAGGGACTTTATTCGGCAGCACCTGCCGCTGGCCATTATAATTCAATGTTGTTTTTTGTTTTATTTTAAAAACTACATTTAATCAAAATAACATAATATAACAGAAGACTATCATTTGTAAGCATTTATCACAAATTTTGTTAATAACGTTCTGATGCTCCACTACATAAGAGAAAGTAAATCACATGTTTTGATAAAATAAAACTGCAGTGTTATCCATTGCTTTGAAATGCACATGAATATAAACTGATATTTATACAGAAATTAATTTCTGATAGACTATGCTGCACAAAGCTGAAATTGCGGCATCTCGTAGCGGCATTTCAGGTGGCATCTCCAGCAGCCACGGATATTCTTCTAATTTTAAAAGGCTATTGCAACAAAATAGCATTATATATCACAGGACTGTCATTTGTAAGCATTTATCATTAATTTTGTTATGTAGGCCTTTTCTGATGCTGCAGTTGCTATCAGAGCACGCTGAAATTACTGCGTGTGTATATGACTTATGGTAGCTATATAATGTAATGACAGTCCTGTGTATATAGCAGCTTAATATTAATTTCTTCAAACGTAGTTTTAAAGTGAAAATATTACACCGAATTAGCGGCAGGTGCCACAAACAGCGACAGCTGCCAGAGAAAGTCCATGGCTGCAGATGCCGCAATTTCAGCAATTTCAGCAATTTCAGCTTTGTCCATTGGAATAGTAAAACAAGAAACAGATTTTTAAAATCTAATGTTTTCCTAATAATAGAAAAATGTCCCTTTTTTTGGAAACCATCAGTAGAAAGTCTGTAATTTCATATATATTTCTTATTTTTAGACTTTTAATCTTGAAATTGACCTTTTGACCTTTCAATGGCCTCATTGTTTGTACTTAAAAAATACAAATAAAGTTACATTTATCTGATCAGTCCACACAACAAGAACATCATTCAACGTTAATTTATGTAATATTTCATTTTCTTTCCAAAAACCTTTAACAAAATGACCCTGTAACGGGGTGGTAACTGATGTGACGGGGTGGAATGGACGAAGTGTTTCTCTATATGATCTGCTGGTTTTAAACTTTAAAAACTGGGGGAGGGGAGATACCTTCAAATTGAGTAAAAAGTGTGTGAGTGAGTGAGTGAATGAGTGAATTAATGAACCAAACATTGTTGCCAAGTCTGCATTTTTCCTGCGAAATTGGGCTAGGCTACTTTTACACTGTTGCCGTGGGTTGTTTTCATGTCCGCGGGTTGAAGCGAGCCCAAATAACATGATATTTAGCCCTTGGAATGTAAATTTTACCAAAGGAAACCTGCCAAAAAAAAAAAGTTTTACCCCCCCAGAATATGATTTTTATCAGGGGACATTTTGGGATGAAATTTACCACCACCGGGGTGGTAAGTTTAAGCTTGACGGGCCCTGCCTAACATGAAAAAGCAACAAATAAACAATGTAAAAAAAATTTGCATAGTTGCCTTCTTTTGTTCTTGGTGGCTATAAGGCTCAAATGATGTCACTTAGGCTTTGTGATGTCATTTAAAGGAACAGAGCATTATTTATAGATAAAACAAGTTAGTGTGACGGGGTGGTAAGTCAAACTGAGGGACGTGCACAAATCATAAAATATTTACCAAAAAATAAGGTTTATTGTGAATAAATATATTTTGTGTAAACAGGGACACAAATATAATCCTGAAAATAGTATATGTTTGACAAAATATATATAACTTATTTGGTGATACTTTAGATGCAAGTGTCATGTTGGTTAACACGGACATGTGAAATTGGCTATGTAATAATGAAAATGATTAAAAATAGTATGCTAATCTTCAAAAAAAAAAAAAAAACATTTGATCATATATCATGTTAAAAAGAACACTTGAATTAATAACTTTAAGCTTTGGAAACAGACTTTGGGACATTTTTTGTGCCTTATGCATCTGATCAAACGTTGCTGACCCAAATAGCACCCGTTTCGTAGAATGACTCATATACACACGCAGTAATTTCAGCGTGCTCTGATAGCAACTGCAGCGTCAGAAAAGGCCTATATATTAACAAAAATTTATGATAAATGACAGTCCTGTGATATATAATGCTATTTTGTTGCAATGTAGCTTTTTAAAATTAGAAGAATATCCGTGGCTGCTGGAGATGCCACCTGAAATGCCGCTACGAGATGCCGCAATTTCAGCTTTGTGCAGCATAGTCTATCAGAAATTAATTTCTGTATAAATATCAGTTTATATTCATGTGCATTTCAAAGCAATGGATAACATTGCAATTTTATTTTATCAAAGCATGTGATTTACTTTCTCTTATGTAGTGGAGCATCAGAACGTTATTAACAAAATTTGTGATAAATGCTTACAAATGATAGTCTTCTGGTATATTATGTTATTTTGATTAAATGTAGTTTTTAAAATAAAACAAAAAACAACATTGAATTATAATGGCCAGCGGCAGGTGCTGCCGAATAAAGTCCCTGGCTGCTCTAGATGCCGATGCCGCGGCCGCTGGAGATGCCGCTCTAGCGACAGCTGCCGAAGAAGTCACTGGCACGCTGGAGATGCCGCCGGAAGTGCCGCTATGAGATGCCAATGCCGCGGCCGCTGGAGATGCCGCTCAAGCGACAGCTGCCGAAGAAGTCACTGGCCGCTGGAGATGCCGCCGGAAGTGCCGCTATGAGATGCCGATGCCGCGGCCGCTGGAGATGCCGCTGTAGGGAGAGCTGCCGAAGAAGTCCCTGGCCGCTGGAGATGCCGCCGGAAGTGCCGCTGCGAGATGCCGATGCCGCGGCCGTTGGAGATGCCGCTCAAGCGACAGCTGCCGAAGAAGTCCCTGGCCGCTGGAGATGCCGCCGGAAGTGCCGCTGCGAGATGCCGATGCCGCATTTTGCGCCAGCCCTTGCTGTATTCATTTTCGAACGAAGCAAATAAAGGTATTTGAAACACTTTCTAAAAAGATTGATTCATTCACAAACGAAATCCTACTGTGTTTTGCTAAGAAATTCTGATTTGTTTGGAACTATTTTTGTTAGTGAAACCGACAATAATTTGTCTAAAATGTAAGCCACTTATATTAACTTCTCGTTCAGTGAACTGTTGCAGAAAATGAACAACACATATGCAAGTTTATATAAATACTATTATTTAATACTAAACACTGCTTAATAATTATGCACACCTGAAAAGGCATTTTTCACTTCCAGCCTTCATGAACAATTATATATCACATAAATGATTAAATACAAAATTAATAGTAGTTATTAAGATCGATGTGGTTTGGAATTGGTAAAATGTGCTTGAAAAAAAATGATCAGAAAGTCAACTTGAACTATGCATGCAGTGTTAGTTAGCAAGTTACTGAATTATGTAGCTGCTTACCAGTTAACATTCGCTGTATGCATTTGAGCAGTTAATAACATTAGATAAGACTAAACATCATCACTGAAAATACTACTGCCATGTGTCAAAACTCAGTACTCCTGAACATCGCACTTTCTGCAACTAATATGGTCATAAATGGTCAACAGTGATAAACTCTGATCTCTGCTAAAGAAAAACCCAAGACATTTTTTTAAAATTTCCAGGAAAACAAAACGATTTTCCATGACATTTTACATTTCCTCTAATTTTCCATGCGTTTTCCGGGAATGGAAAATTTGTCATCAATTTTCCAGGTTTTCCAGGACGAGTGGGAACCCTGCATTTGACATTATTGATACTGTTTGCAATCGCAATGCATACGGGACATAAATGAAGCCTTTAAATAAAGGGGTTATCGAGAGGTTTACTGTCATATACAAGGAAATAAAAACTGAACACAGAAAACCGGCCTACCTTAAATAACACCGAGGCTGACGAATTCTTTACACACGTGCAGAGCTGTTAAATATGAGAGTTGCGACACTCTTTGATCTCGCCGCCACGCTGTCACGTGGTCCATGTAGCTCTCAATAGTTCCAAACAAAGCCGTTAAACCCGCGCCGTCAACCAGTTTGAATGGTTTTAAGCGGGACAGACAGCTGTAGCTATATTTGCAGCAATTATCCGTAAACATTGACGCATAATATACATTGATTATTACGTTGACACACTTACGTTACATACATATGATAGCCTTTTTTTTTCCTGGGGAGTGGCGGAAACAGCATTAATCAGTTTTTGTGTTTCATTTTGGATGGAAGAGGGGCGGCTCCGATAACGTAAAACACATTCACAGCAACTATACTGTATTTGCAGCAATTTTTTCGGTAAATATTAACGCATTATATTGATTAAAATTGATTACTACGTTGACTAAACTTACAGTAGTGTATTTTATCTGGAGAGTGAAAGAGAGACGGCATTATCGTTAACAGTGTAGTAAATGTACAGGTAACTGGAGAGATGGTTACTGAGTGAATTAACAATGTTCCTAAATACAATCCATAACATTAACTTTTCTGTTAACTGGATTCATTTCAGTATGGCTAATGTACCCCTTAATCATAACCTTTATAAATATATATATATATATATATATATATATATATATATATATATATATATATATATATATATATTATTATTATTTTTTTTCATGCAAATAAAGCCCTTTGAATTGAAATATTTTTTGTGAGTGTTTAAGGGGGCTGCTCCCATAAGGTAGGCTATACATTTACAGGTATACATTTATTCTCATGCTTCTATGGACATAAATATTACTAACATCCTAATGTTGCGTTAAGATACATTCACATAAACATGCATAACAAGTTAATATCAATGAATAAAGCTGCTCAGTTTAAGTCAAGAAAGAAGTTTGGTCAACAGTGAAAAATAATAGGCAACCAATTTTCAACGGCTCTGCACAAGTGCAACGGTCACAATATGACGTCACATCCTGCGCGTACGTAAAAAAAACAAAACAAAACAATATATAAATAACATTTTTTTTTTTAAATAGCCGACTTAAAATTGTTTATTACAAATAAATTATTTAATGCTAAAAATTATAAATGTAAATTAACTAAACTTTGTTCACAACATTAGTCTGAGTGAACATGTGATTGGCTGTGCGTCGCCAGTTGCCAATTTAGCACTTTTGTTGCTAGATTTAGCAACTTTTCAGACTACCCTAGCACCTTTTTTTTCCAAAAAGAACCTAGCAACAAATTTAGCTATTTTTATTTGGCAACTTTTGCAAACTGACTCAAACAATTAAAAAAGCTCATATTTTCATCTAATTTACACAAAAAGAGGAAACCATTGAACAGCTAGCTAGCCAAGCAGCACATCAGCCTGGAGAGACCTGAAGAAAGATGCCTAACAGTACACACATCATATGTGAATTAAGGTGATAGTTGCAATTTTTCAATAATAATTGTTCATTTATGATACAGCATGTTATTAGCTTGTACCTAAACTTGTTCAGTTAGGTACACTGTAAGAAAAAAATTATAGAAAAATGGAAAAGGTACTGGTAATTTTCTGCCAGGACATTATCTGTTAAGTTGTAACCCTGTGTAACCCCAAAACACAAAATGCAATGCGTAATTTAAAACACCTGTGAAAAATCAATACAGATAATTCCTTCATATATTCCTTCGTACATTGTGCCCTACTTTTTTTTGGACTTTTTATTTTAGAGTGTAGCACACAAACTACCAATACATTTGCTTAAAACTGTAATTGTTAAAAGTTTACTAGTTAATAAAAAAAATAAAATGTAATTGTTCAAAAATGTGAAACTGTTCAATAATTCAATATTGTATTTAAAAATAAAAATATCTGATCATAAAGAGATTTATATGGTAAATAAAATGTTTTTTTTTTTTTTAAATTAACATATTTCCGTAAGTAGAATAGGGAAGGCGTAGGACATTCAGCGTAAGCTTTTTGAAGAATGGAGAAAGCGGAAGCACGTTCAAGGCGATTATTTGTGTTTATAAAGCATATACAGTTGTATTTTTTTTTCAAAAATGACCGATCATTTCACTAGATAAGTATTATTCCTTATTCCTCGTCTGGTATCGTTTAAAGCTCTTTGAAGCTGCACTGAAACTGTAATTTTGACCTTCAACCGCCATTGAAGTCCACTATAAGGAGAATAATCCTGGAATGTTTCATCAAAAACCTTAATTTCTTTTCCACTGAAGAAAGAAAGAAAGACATGAACATCTTGGATGACATGGTGGTGAGTAAATTATCAGGAAAATTTTATTTAAAAGTGGACTAATCCTTTAAAGGGTTAGTTCACCCAAAATGAAATTTCTGTCATTAATTACAAACCCTTATGTTGTTCATCTTCAGAACACAAATTAAGATATTTTGATGAAATCTGAGAGATTTTTGAAAGCAAAGAAATTACCACATTCAATGTCAGAAAAGTAGTTAAAAACATCGTTAAAATAGTCAACATGAGGTTGTTCAACCTTAATCTTATGAAGTGACGAGAATACTTTTTATGCACAAAAACAAAACAAAAATAACGACTTTATTCAACAAATTCGTCTCTCCTTGTCTCTCCTCTGCTATGTAATTTTTGTTGCAGCTTCCAGGTTCTACGTCTGATGGCGGCTCAGTATTGGCCGACGCCTGTTTACGTGAGCAGCACAAGTCATGTGTGTGATGCTGACGCAGGAGCCGGCCAATAATGAGCCAGCGTTCGGACTGGGAAATGCAGCACTGCACCAACTGCTTAATAGACTGACAGGGAAGAGTAAAACTCATTGAATAAAGTCATTATTTTTGTTTTGTTACTGCACACAAAAAGTATCCTCGGCGCTTCATAACATTAAGTCACATCGACCGTTTTAACGATGTCTTTAGTACCTTTCTGGACATTGAATATACTAATTTTGTTGTTTTCAATGGAGGATAAAAAAACCTCTCGGATTTCATCAAAAACATCTTAATTTGTGTTCCGAAGATGAACGAAGGTCTTACAGGTGTGGAACATGATTAATGACAGCAATTTCATTTTTGGGTGAACTAACCCTTCAAAGGATTAGTTCACTTTAAAATGAAAATTACCCCATGCTTTACTCAACCTCAAGCCATCCTAGGTGTATTTCGTCTTTCTGATGAACACAATAGGAGTTATATTAATTAATATCCTGATGCATCCAACAAAGTTTGTTCTCGTCCATCAAGCAAGCACAGTCCTTATAGGTCCACCCTAGAAAAGATAGAAGATATTAACTCTCATCATACCGGTGAAGGCAGATGATGGCAGAAGCATTCAGATGCATCTTTGACTGATATCTGTCTTCTCCCTGAGCCTTCTTTAGCGGGAGATTCACATTAGGAGATGAAATCTCTCTGTTGATGGGACAGAAGAAGAGAGGGATGACCCAGTAATGATATCTTGACTTAAGTGTGAGCGATCGCTCACTCTGGTCCACGTGCATTGCTGAGAATTACTCCTCGTGATCTTCCAGAGCCGGATTCATGGCAAACATTTGTCTTTATTCTCCGTCTTTAATCCCTCAGAGTTCATGGAGAGGAAAGTCTCATGTGAAATGTTAATGTTTACACTGCACTTAAAAAGAGAGCAGATGTGCTTTATGCTATGCAAACATGACCTTATTAACAGCCAATTTCCAAGATAACCTCTGAAATATCAAGACTTTTTGAGGTGCACAGTAAAAGGCCAAATAACAAGTGAAGAAGTCACTTCCCATTGATTTTGATCATGTATAGTTTTAGGGAGTAACGAACTAAAAAAGTTAACTACATTTTTCATAGGCTTAGATGTTTTCAAAACAGTGGAGCTTCTCCAGTAACAAGCTGCTTTTTCCAATGAATAGCAGTACGTTGTTTTTTGTATCACATTGTTCGTACAAGTGTTTTTATGTCAGAGTAGACACCTTCTTTTACAACTTTTTTATAACTTTTGTGATTCATTTTTCATTATTCACATTGTTATTCTACATGAACATGAGCTGTCTGAACAAATCAGTTCACAAAAATGAACCACAGATTCATTTGAGACCCTGTGACATTTTACATCTTTTTCTTTTTAATCTCTGTTTTCTATGGAAGCTTGTTTCTGCCACTGAATAAAAAAATAAAAAAGGTAATTGCGACTTTTCACAATTTCTCAGAATTGCATGATATATACTCACAATTGCGAGTTATAAAGTCAGAATTGTGTGATATACAGTAAAGTCGCAATTGCAAGTCTTAACTGAGATATAAACTTGCAATTTTGACATTTTTCTCAGAATTGTGAGTTTATATCACAGTTCTTACTCTACAACACGCAATTGCGAGTTATAAAGTCAGAATTGTTAGATGTAAACTCACAATAAAAACAAAAAAGTATTTTTTCCCCTCAGAATTGGACTTTAAAACTTGCAATTGCAAGTTTATGTCTCACAATTCTGAGAAAAGTCAGAATTGCAAGAAAAAGTCAGAATTGCAAGTTTATATCTCGCAATTCTGACATACTTCTCGCAATTGTTTATATCCTGCAATTGTTTATAGCTCACAATTCTGACTTTATTTTTTGCAGTTGTGAGTTTATATCGCACAATTCTGACATTATAACTCGCAATCACAAGTTTATATTTTGCAATTAAAAAATAAAATAAAATCAGAATTCTGGAAACAAGCTTCCATAGTTTTCTGTTCAAATTCAATCATTTTAAAAATAAACTGACTGTTACTGTATATTTAACAAGATATTGCCTCCCTAAAAGAAGATAATTATTTACTCCTCCATTTACTCATGTTGTTCCAAACCTAGGCTATGACTTGATTTATTCTGTGAAACAAAAACAAAAAAAAAGTCAGTGTGGTCCAGTGTTGTTTTGGACCCTTTTGACTTTCATTGTATGGACAAAAACAGTTGAAACATTCTTTAGAATATCTTCTTTTGTTTTCCGCAGAAGAAGAAAAAATTATAAAGGTTTTGAACTAAATGAATGCAAGTAAATGATGACATATGATGATTTTAGGTGAACTTTCCCTCTTTTAAATAAATGTAACATAATTAGCTACTTTTCTGTAGAAGCTATAATCACTGCAGCTTGACGTTAATTCAACTACTTTAAATTATGAGTTGATTGTAGCTGCCACTGATGGTGTAACAAACCTGACTGTCCACACCTCAAGAGAATCATAGTTTAATATTTGCAGAGCTGAATCCTCTTGACTGTCCTGTTCACAGATGCGTAAAGGAAGGCTCTTAAATAGCTCTCGACCTTTACAGAATAATCTACGTGTGTTGGCCTGTCATAAGAGTTGTGTATAAGAGTTCACGTCATTGCCTTCTATAGCACGGACCGCAGATTCAGGTTCTTTTTTTCACAAGAGGTGTGTGACTGTCCCGATGGAAAGGAAAAATGACCTTCCTTTCCTTTTCATATGGAAATGTTTTACAGCTACCATCATGCGGGCTTAATGGAGCGTGACTATTTGATCTAAAGCTTAGCTCAACACAGTCACTCACACCGGCAGTGAATAATCTCCACCATTTTCCTTTCTCTCGTATTTCTCCTGTTTATAGTTCACTATTGTGGCCCAGAATGCCTCTTCATGCCGGAAGCTCATATTAAGGGTTGGTGATCTGTACAAACTGCTTATCTGAAGTATTAAACTTTGCGCTACAGACATGAATAACACCTCAAACATGTTTCTTGAGGAGAAGTGTATGATTACTTTTCCTATATATTATAGGTGGGGAAAAATGGTTACATTTCCAACACAGTAAAGCAACAATCAATAAAAAATACTGTGTCTCTTCCATGTTGCAGTACATTTTAGCGTTTGAACTAATTAGCTGTGACCATGACATTCATTTGCTTAGTTTGTTTGTGTTGTTACACTGAGTTTGCTTTCAGTGTGGACAGATTGTATCGGTCTAAATTAAATTAGCGCACCCTAGCAACCACCCAGAACACCCTCTCTGTATAAAAATATTTTCATGATTTGTTATCACAAAATTTTTTTCTTTTGTCAAATCAATGTGGTTCAGATAATATTTTGCGTTTCTGTTGATTAAACCATCACCTTCATTGTATTAACTTACATTTTTAATTTCAATGAACTCATATATAACTTACTTTTTTAAGTTAAACCAACAATTCTTTTTTTACAGTGTAGCAACATCAAAGCAACAAAATGAAAGGACAAGCAAAACACCTTAGCAAACTACATAGCATCATGGCAGCGAGTTTTGTCTGTGCAAAAAAAATTGCATAATATTATCTACTTCACAACATTCATATCATACTTATACATCCAGTTTAGATTAATGTCCAGCTAAATGAAATGATAATACCAGTAAATGACGCACAGTAAGATGTCATATAGCCTCATTTAGAAATGTCAAGACTGGAGGAGAATTTGATTACAGGACCATAAAGCTGTAATTTATGGGATAATAATATAGCTCTTTGGATTTCTGTCCTTGGTCTTCAATGCATCTTCCACTTATGCTGTCACCTGGAGCGGTGATGACAAGAAAAAGCAAAACAAATGATTACAATTTTGATCGCAAACTACCACACTTCTTGTTTGATCTGTCCTACGGTCAGTTTAGGATGTAAATGTACTTATTGTGTTGCTTGTCAAGGTACTATTAGATTAGCACACAGCTCCTATCTGTTTCCAAGCACTAATGATTTTACAACAAACAGCTCCATAAAATATCCCCAAATCTGTGTTCATGCTACAGACAAATTATGCATACAGTTCCTCCATATATAATGTGTTTGTTAAGCAAGCCAAGTTTATTTATCAAGCACATTTCATACACAATGGTAAATTGAGGAGCTTTACATATATGCTAAAGAAAATAAGACAAGGACACGTTTTAAATCATTCACTATGATCATATAAGGTAAATAAAAATGCACTTAAAATGTTATTATTACCTAATGACTTTTGTTGATGTAATTTAATGTAGTCAGGTTAATTAATCATATTAAATGACATTTTGACTTGAAGAAAATCAATTAATTTATAGTTAGAGCATAAAGTACATTTTTGGGTTATGTAACAGGACATTTTTTTAGAGTGTGAATGAAAACTGAATAAGAAAAGGTAAAGAAAAAGGTTAATATAAAAATGGATTAAAATGCATAATAAGCGAAGAAAAATACATTGAAATAAAGCACACGCTGATCAACTGAGCTCGAGTCACAGTGTGGTTCAGTGTTATAAGCATTCCTGCAGGATTCCCTTAAGCAAGCATCATTTGTGTCAGTGTGAGATTTACGGGGTGGGAGGAATATCATTTACATATAAATGTGCAAAATCACACACTTCCACTTCTGGAAATCACACAAAATCTGCACGCAAGTAGTGTGATTGAAAATGAAGCGAATGAAGCAATTGCATATCCACTTTTGCATATTTTTTCTTGTATCTCATTTTCTCTCAGTGTTTTAGCCTAAAACATTAACCCCAAAATGCATAAATCCAATTTTTGGCTGTATTTTTCTATATGAAGTGGTCTTAAAGGTCCCGTTCTTCGTGATCCCATGTTTCAAACTTTAGTGTGTAATGTTGTTGTTAGAGTATAAATAAAATCTGTAAAATGTTAAAGCTCAAAGTTCAATGCCAAGCGAGATATTTTATTTAACAGAAGTCGCCTACATCGAACGGCCAGTTTGGACTACATCCCTCTACTTCCTTCTTTAATGACGTCACTAAAACAGTTTTTTGACTAACCTCCGCCCACAGGAATACACAAGAGTTGTGTTTGTAGAGTGTGTTTGTCACCATGTCGTCGAAACGCTGTTATTTTCATCCCGCAGTCCAATCACCTTTGTTTGGCCTTCCCAGGGACGCTGTACTAAGAGATCAATGGTTACAATTTATGTTTAACTCGGTTCCCGAAAATTATAAGCAGCACATTTTGCTGAGGACAGCTTCCTCAATCTCAATCAGTTTAATGTCGTATTCGCACAAAGATTATTCTTGAAAGATGGAGCAGAAGCTGCTGTCGAATCACAACACAGGAACCGCTGGCACAATCAGAACTCGTTACGTATTTCTGAAGGAGGGACTTCATAGAACAAGGAAGTCATCAGCCCGTTTTTATGACAGTGGAAACAGCGGTATAGGTAAATTATGTGAAAAATACTGTGTTTTTTACACGCGAAACATGAACACATGTTATATTGCACACTATAAACACAATCAAAGCTTCAAAAAACCACGAAAAACGGGTCCTTTAAAAAAAAAAAAAAAAACAATTTAAAACCCAAAAACATGAATTAGCCAATGAAAAAGTAGATTTTTGGAACTGACACAACGTATATATCAGTTGCCAATAATCACAAAATCAGTCTGACCAATATATAACAAGTTTAAAACTTTCTTTGTTGCTTCTCCCTTGATAACAGTATAGAGTGACATTTCATGTTAAAAAAGTTGTCAACCCCTGATCTAGCAAATACTAAAACTGTGGCCAGTTGCATAAACTGCTTAGACTAGTCTTAAAAGTTAATCATCTAAATTTTTTCTTAAAGTCCTAACTTTTTAAAGTCAGTTACATAAAAAGGTAGATCGGTCTAAATTTGAATTGGAAAAGACTAATTACCCCTTGGTTAAAGGTGCAGTGTGTAAATTTTAATGGCATCTAGCGGTGATGTTTTGCGAATTGCAAAATAGAGAAGTACGGTGGCCAACACAGGACACAAATTTCATTGTCTGAGATAGCTGAGAGTAGCCAGTCAAGCAAACGCTCACAGTAGAGCAGTTTGTTCATTTAGGGCTACTGTAGAAACATGCCTGCGCAAAATGATGACTTAACATGTAAGGGGATCTGCGGTGTAGATAGAAATGACTCATTCTAAGGTAATAAAAACATAACAATTCATTATGTAAGGCAGGGGTCATCAACTATATTTGTCCAAGGGCCAGAATTTTTCTCTGCAGACACTGTAAGGGCCAGATACTCGTAATATAAAATAAAATTCGAATTGTATCCTAATATGTTATTATTTGATATACTAATTCTAATTCCAAATTTATTTTATTTTTTACATATTACCTGTACTGCAGCAAGCCACCAGGGGGCGATAGCGATATTTTAGGCTTCATATTTGTGAGGCTGTCAAGCTGTCCATCACTGTCACGCAATTGTGCGCTAATCCCAGGCAAGGAGAATTTTGACATTTGTGAAAAAATGAGCACGTGAAACAATAAAAGATGTTCAATGAGAGAACGCGTTTATCGTCATTCTTGACTGAAGGCAGGCTATGGCACAAGCTACTTTTCAGAAGGGTTTTTTTTTTCGTTAGATTTAAAAATAAATAAATATGGAACGGACCCGAATATTCAAATATTCGTTCGGTGGGTTGGTATTCGATTTGAAAATTTGACATTCGAATATTTTTTTATTTTTATTTTTTGCACACCTGGGATCCCCCGCGAAACGATTCTCATTCCCCCTTGAATAAGGCCGGCGACACACTGGCTGCGTGAGCGTCTCAGCTGCGTGGCGTGTCCGTTTTTATTTCGGCTCCCATATTTAACAGGTTGGAGTTTGCACACTGAGACACGCGTCTCAGGCGCGCTCGAGCCACGCGGAAAACGCGTGCATGCTAGAAATAGAACCGACGCGTGTTCCAGCAACGGGAGTGTTCAGAACAGCGGAGTTTGTATGGACCGAAGTGCATGTCTGAGCTTGTGTTTTGTTGCTTTGACACTGTGGAAAATACAATAATAGAAACAAAATGTATTAGCATTTTTACCCGTTATTATCAATCTAAATGAATCTCGTTTTTAATTTAACTTAATTTCGTTTTTCTTTATTTAAATTTCATTTTTCTTTATTTAAATTTCGTTTTTTCTTTATTTAAATTTCGTTTTTGTTTATATAAATTTAGTTTTTTCTTTATTTAAATTTCGTTTTTCTTTATTTAAATTTACCCTTACTGTGCCAATTTGTTAGTCAGAAAAATATTAGACTACCTTAAAAGTATTGCTTAATTTAACAGACCTGTGTGTGTGCGTTTTATATCACTAGTGCAGTGTCCGTTCTCGGAGCATAAGCCCTGCCCGCGTGAGGTGCGCCGCTTCCCGCTCGCGCTGTTCTGACTGTAGTTTACTAAAAGTTTATTAATTCTGAATGTGTCGCGTCTCGCGTGTCCATCTATATTGCACCAAATGCGACACTGCACTGCCTTGTGAAGTCGATTGGATGAACGGTTCTCGAAATAATAAAAATGCAAACGGACATACAGACACAGATTCCTGCCTTTATTAGAGAGAAAAATATGTTCAGCCCCTCTCTCCGAAGAGTCGATGTTCATTACTACCGAAGCTTCGAAGCTCAAAAAATGGTATTCGGACCAGCCCTAAACTTTTTTCCTCTTACAAGGCTATTCCTGAATTCAGTATTATTCTGGGGGCCGGATGGAAATCTCTGGCGGGCCGGATTTGGCCCGCGGGCCGCCAGTTGACGTTGCATGATGTAAGGTCTATATACACCACTGAAAACATAGTTATGTATAATATATTGCATTTCTGTCAATAGATCCTCCTAAAATGTACACATTGCACCTTTAACAGCTAGTTAGTCAAACTAGTTCTTAAGACACAGTATTAAAGGTCCCGTTTTTCGTGGTTTTTTGAAGCTTTGATTGTGTTTATAGTGTGCAATATAACATGTGTTCATGTTTCGCGTGTAAAAATACACAGTATTTTTCACATAATTTACTTATCTGTATACCGCTGTTTCCACTGTCATAAAAACGGGCTGATGACTTCCTTGTTCTATGAAGTCCCTCCTTCAGAAATACGTAACGAGTTCTGATTGTGCCAGCGGTTCCTGTGTTGTGATTCGACAACAGTTTAGCGCATCTTGCCTGGAAAGGTCACGCCTCTTACCATAACGTGGAGATGCATGCGCTCAGTGTTATTGTAAACATGTCTTTAATTTTACCCTATCAATTTGAGCCGGAATCAGACCCGGTGATTGGACTGCAGGATGAAAATAACAGCGTTTCGACGACATGGCGACAAACACACTCTACAAACGCAACTCTTGTGTATTCCTGTGGGCGGAGGTTAGTCAAAAAACTGTTTTAGTGACGTCATTAAAGAAGGAAGTAGAGGGATGTAGTCCAAACTGGCCGTTCGATGTAGGCGACTTCTGTTAAATAAAATATCTCGCTTGGCATTGAACTTTGAGCTTTAAAATTTTACAGATTTTATTTATACTCTAACAACAACATTACACACTAACTAAAGTTTGAAACATGGGATCACGAAGAACGGGACCTTTAACATAGTGGCTAAGTTTATGCAACTGGCCCCTGCTGGTCTGATAGAGTTCAATTGTTGTTGAGGTCATTGATTGGACACACATCTCATCAAACATTCTTACAGTAAACCCAGCAAAGGACTGAAATGAGTTCAGTCTGTTATAGTAAATGAAAAACTGGAGAGATGGCCTAAATACAGGCGAGAACAGAGAGAATTTACTTTTTCAGAGAAAGTTCCAGCGAAGTCCTCTGCCACTCTTCGCTTTTCTCGCCCCAGCCAAGGCCGACTGGATAACAGGGAACCAGAGCTGTGGTGCAGAGATATGTTTGTTTGCTGAAACACATTAACATCTTCACAATCGTGTCTCGTCATTGTCTTTGACGTTTTCACTGTCACACATCTCTGTCTGTCTCCCTTTTTCTTCTGATTCAATTCACTCCTGTCACAAACAGCGGGTGTCTGGAATTAGTACGTCGCACCGAGGTTGTAGGCCAGGATTACTTTTCCCAGAGTGCAGTCACACATCTGTGCTTTTCTCAAAAGAGGAACCATGATCCAAATGCTTCTGTCAGGACTGTTATTATGGGGCTGTCAACTGATTAAAATTTCTAACCCAATTATTCAACATTTTTCAAAATCTACTGACCAAAGCCTCCATAGAGTGGCAGGTCTTTATGGCAGATGAGTAAAGCATTGAAGAGACATTATGAAAAGTGGCTTTAGAATCAATATTTTATTTCCACACACTTTGTCTTGTATTCCAAATACCATTTATTTTATTTGACACACACAAATAAAAGGTAAATTAAAATATAAAATAAAACATCAAATATTAAAGGGTTAGTTCACCCAAAAATGAAAATTCTGTCATTAATTACTCATCCTCTTGTCGTTCCACACCAGTAAGACCTTTATTCATCTTCGGAACACAAACTAAGATATTTTTGATAACATCTGATGGCTCAGTGAGGCCTGCATTGACAGCAAGTTAATTAACACTTTCAAAGCCCAGCTGCTAAAAACATATTTAAAACAGTTCATGTGACTACAATGGTTCAACGTTAATGTTATAAAGCGATGAGAATACTTTTTGTACACCAAAAAAACAAAATAACTTTATTCAACAATATCTAGTGATGGCCGATTTCAAAACACTGCTTCATGAAGCTTCGAAGCTTTACGACTCTTGATTTGAATCAATGGTTCAGAGCGTGTATCAAACTGCCAAAGTCACGTGATTTCAGTAAAGGCTTCGTTATGTCATAAGTGTTTCGAAACGTTTCGAAATTTCAATAGTTTACGTGACTTTGGCAGAATCGCCTCATGCACCATGGCAGATTTGCTATTTACATGGTAGAATTTGCAAGTGGAAAGACTGAATGCTTTTACAGAGAGGTGTGTAAGTCCCTGCATGTGTAATAAGCAGAGTGTACACACATTGAAGCACACCCTCATGCCGTTCCACACCCGTAAGACCTTTGTTCATCTTCGGAATGCAAAGTAAGATATTTTTGATGAAATCCGGTGGCTCAGTGAGGCCTTTATAGCCAGCAATGACATTTCCTCTCTCAAGATCCATTAATGTACTAAAAACATATTTAAATCAGTTCATGTACAGTGGTTCAATATTAATATTATAAAGCAACGAGAATATTTTTGGTGCGCCAAAAAAACAAAATAATGGCTTATTTAGTGATGGCCGATTTCAAAACACTGCTTCAGGAAGCTTCTGAGCATTATGAATCAGCGTATCAAATCATGATTCGGATTGCGTGTCAAACCGCCAAACTGCTGAAATCACGTGACTTTGGCGCTCCGATCCGCTGATTCGACACACTGATTCATAATGCTCCGAAGCTTCCTGAAGCAGTGTTTTGAAATCACTAAATAAGCCATCACTATATAATTCGTTATTTTGTTTTTTTGGCGCACCAAAAATATTCTTGTCGTTTTATAATATTAATATTGAACCACTGTACTCACATGAACCGATTTAAATATGTTTTTAGCACCTTTATGGATCTTGAGAGAGGAAATGTCATTGCTGGCTATGCAGGCCTCACTGAGCCATCGAATTTCAACAAAAATATCTTAATTTGCGTTCCGAAGATTAATAAAGGTCTTACAGGTGTGGAACGGCAAGTAATAAATGACAGAATTTTCATTTTTGTGTGAACTAACCCTTTAAATGTAATGAATAATTTGTGGGTCTGATGGGTCCAGCCGTAAGATTTATGCTTAAAACAAGAAAAAAACACAATTTGCCAAGGGAGAAGAAAAATAAACTTAATTTTAGATATGTTCTTGTGTCAGTGTCTCATGGGGAATTATTTATCACATTATTTTCCTTCTAATTAATTGCACAAAGTAAACATATTAAGCTGACAGCTCTAGTTATTAGTGCTATTGCAGAGGCCTGTGTGAGTCTGCCTGATAAACCGCATAAAAACAGTTCCCTCTGACAGCATTTGATTGTTTATTGGTTACCGTGGCCTCAGCTGGAGAAGAGGAGGCTCTGTAAATTTGCTCATTCTTTTCGCTTTCCTCCATTATCCAGGTGTCTCAATATTTTCTCCTCCTCCTCTGTGGATATTGTTCCCTTTGCGCAACACACATCTACTACACATCCTCTGCAGCCAGCTGATAGCACACCATCTTCCTGAGATGGATGCCGTTCTGTCCTGAATTCACGAACAAGAGCAGATGCCCTTGGAACACTAAAGAAGTTACTGAAGAAGAAGAAACATGGTTCTCTGTATCAAAAACGACAACTCGACGTGCCACGGGTCACTCCCGTTACATAAGAAACATATACTTTTCATTAAATCTCATGTTTCAGCTCTCTTAATACGCTCCGACGGCACTGCAGCTAATCACCATAATGATATTTCAAACACTCAATCCCTGTGGCCCTCCACCTGCGGCTCAAGACGTGGAACAACTTTGCTAATTAAAATGCTGCCTGAAGTCAAGCCAATACACTCCACCCTACTTTAGTTCAGATAGTGCTTCAATTATTGTCATTAGCATGTTTTAGCTCGCCTTGATCCATGGCATCTTGGATCTGAATGTCTGGTCAACCGAGTAAGCTTATATGAGTCCTGAACCATTAGACTCTGTGAGTGCATTAGCATTCAGCTACAGTAATTAGATCAAACTCCCAAGGTTTTCCACCTCCCTTCTTGGAATCTGAGAAGGTCTCAAGGTCATTTCTTTGAACGGCAATGTTAAAAACCATAGTTGCAGTAGAAAAGTACCTTTTCAATGAATAATGGCAAACTTGGAAACCTACAGAACCCCCAAATATTTCACAACTAATTACAAGGAAACAGCAAGTAACACACTGAATTAAACCTAGAATTTTCTTGTAAAACATTCCAATAATCTTTAAAACTTGGAAAAAAATTTTGTTTTCAATTTTCACTCAGAAATTGCATATTTCACCATTAACTAAAGGAAACAGCAAGTAACACATTGAATTAATCCTGTTATCAGCATGGTCACAGAGGGTTTTTTCACAGCATTACCTGACTGAAAAAGCTCATTAATATGCAGGTAATTACAGCTCATTATGCAGATCTTTTGTCATCTCAGGTGTGAATTACAGCATTATTCATGATGATTCACGCCTTCACACATACTGTGTTTCTTGACAAAAAGTGTCTTAGAAAATTTAAATCTCTCTATTGTTTTATATGAACGAGTAGGCAGGATAATTTTTACATTATTTTGAAGCAAAAACTCTACAACCTCCAATACCCAGAAGTCTTGTGAACACAGATTTAATATTTTTTTGGCCTTAAGTTTTTTGTTTTTTCAATAACCACGCATAAACGTTATTCATTCAAAAACACAAACATGTACATACATAGTAGCCTAGTTTGTGCTGAATACAGTATGACACTTTTGTCATTAATATGTTTGAACAACTGAAAAAATCACAAATGTCAGGGCATGTCAAAACTTCTCCCAAAAATCCTCAGACCCCAGAGGGTTAAATGTGAAATTTTGAAGTAGAAAGACTGAAATAGTATTTTCATGTAAAACAAACTCCAATGAGCTTTGTTTTATTTACAATTTTCACACCGCAGGCTAAAAGTCAATTTCAAGTGAACAGAAGTATACTTTATTTGGCCTGACAGGAAATTGTTCTTAGATAAAACATCGTCAAACATCATTTTTATTATTTGTTCCTATCTATATCATACCAAGCATTACATAGCATAAAAAAAAAACTTTAAAAAAAAAATAATGGAAAAAATGAAACACAGGCATTTATTTGCACCATGTTATTTAGCATGCTCTCCTTCACACTTTTTCACATGAATATTTCAAAATGCATCTCCTACAAGTGGACATCCCTCAACCCTCCTGACTGTTTGAATGCATTTCCCACTGAGCCATGGCGTTCACAATCTCTACCTTGACTTTACAGTGTCTTTATGCTTTTCTAAAGAAGTCCAGGCCCAAGAGCCAGTGGGATATCAGCCAGCTCATTCCCTTTCAGCCAGCTTTTCAGAAGAAAGAAACAGCTGTGCTTTCCCTGCATGTGATAGCAATGCTTCATCTTTCTGGGTCAGGTGGAAGGATGGATAGATGACTGAATGAAAATAAGGAGGCAGCAGGTAGATGCTATGATGCCTGGCTTCCAATTTCCCTTGGTATCCGAAGTCTTAATTTTCCACCCTCTGGCATGCGGCCCAACCGATTTCAACACATAATTGGCAGGTGCTGTATAAAAATCATATTTGTATCACTTAATAGTTCTGCACATTGCTGGACAAGTGTTGGGCAGTGACCAGCAAACTTAACTACATTTTTCAGTAGCATGATGGAAACTCAACTGCTTTCGAAATAGAGCAGCCTTTCCAGTTTTCAACTCATCCTCTTTTTTTGAAAGAATCCAATACTTTTGCATAAGGATGAATTAAATTGATCAAAAGTGACAGTCACAAATGAGTTCTATTTAAAATAAGTGCTGTTCTTTTGCACTTTTTATTTATCAAAAGAAAAGTATCATGGTTTCCCAAAATATCTAAGCAGCACAACTGTTTTTAACATTAATAATAATAAATAAATGCTTCTTGAGCAGCAAATCAGCATATTAGAATGATTTCTGAAGGATCACATGACACTGAAAACTGGAGTAATGATGCTCAAAATCCATCAAAGGAATATATTACATTTTAAAATGCATCCAAATAGAACAAAAGTTATTTTAAACTGTAATACTATTACTGTTTTTACTGTATTTTGATCAAATAAATGCAGCCTTAGTGAGCATAAGAGCAAAGTTACTGACTCCAGAGTTTTGAACAATAGTGTGCACTAATCAAAAATGTTATCAGGAGTTGGCATTTGATAATTCTTACAAGCTTGATCGTAGCAAAATCTAATTTACATGAGGTGGATCACAAACCCAAAACTTACATTATCAGGATTACTGAATAGTTACTTTCTGGTGTATTCATCACAATCTGACCAACAAAAATACTATGTATATACTGTAACCTGTTAATATGGGTGCCGAAATAAATATGCAATGCATTTGTGTTTGGTTAGTTAACAGATCTTAGACTATGAATAGCTGATGACCCATTGAGAAGGATAGTGGATCACTGGACATTGTTGGTTATGGAAAGTTCTGATGAAGTCAGAGGGTCTGGCTATATATATTATCCACAACAGATGAACATTAGCTGAGGAGCACTACCTCAACAAAAGACTATGACTCATTCTTCTGAGTTTTATTGTTGTTTTTCCCTTTCCAGATCTCTCTCTTCTCTCTGTCTGTCTGTTTCACCACCTCTCTACTTCCCATCTCTGTTGTTTTTCAGTAATCTATTTATGTCGTCCTAACACACATACAAGATGTACATCACTAATGGATAGCTACAGGTCAGTATTCTCCACAAAACCATTCTAATGCATCTACACTACTTTGTGTTATAAGAAATTTCAATTTAAGTAAAATGACTCCCCTTTATCATACAACTGACAAATATTCCTAAAAAGGCAAAAATAAATAAATAAATGCATAAATAATAAAATAAAAATACAGAGGTCTGCCTTGTTTAATGTAGAATGGTGTTGTTTATTTTCATTATTTTCTGTCTGCCCATGCTGTGACCTTTCCTACTGTCGCACAATGTCACCAAATGAGCTCAGACTCCTGCAGTGGCTGTTCTGACATCACCGTCAATAAACACATCAGGTGTGTTAGAGCTTCATATTAATGCCAAACAACTCGCATCAGTGTGTCTCTATATAACACCTGTACTTCACAACATATTAGACATAATAATGACATTAATGTATGCGTGCAATACACATTGTTTACAAACACTCAAACAAACACCTGCCTATTAATATTAATTAGATTAGGTTGAGATAATCAGCTGCCAGCAGTGAGGGTGTCAAGTCGCTTTTGGTGTCAGTATTTTTTCTCTAGGCCAATATGTTAAAAATAACTTTTAGTTAAACTTTCATGAAGCACAGTCTCTTAAAACCAGGGTATTTGTGCATCGTTGTGGTACTGTGTGGGCCTTCCTTGTTCCACATCGTTGCTCAGGCGTAAGATAACATTCATATTTGACAGCGGTATATCCACTACACTGAGAGCAAACAGAGCACAAACCTCACAAATCTCAAGAGCAGCCGATAGAGCAGTCGCTGGAATTAGACCCGCTACACTAAAGATTTACCCTCTTGTCAAGATCAATTCAAGGTATTCGGACTGTTTTATCGAATTAGTAATGCTCTGTTCTTCTGCAGGTGGAACAACAAAGTCAGTAGCCACAGAACAATAATGGGAACTGATGGATTTTCATTTGGATGAGTTTTATTCTGTTCTCTAGATTTGTCAGGCTACTCAAACTGATTCTCAGATTTAAAGTTACAGACTATTTATTTATCTATCAGTCTTACAACAATATCCAGTATTATACTGCAACATTGGTTGCACTTTATTTTACAGTATATGCACTTACATTACCTTAGAAAGGACTAGGTAATATAAGGGTTAACATGGGTTAAGGTTAGGTTTATGGGTAGGTTCAGGGTTAGTACTGTACCAAGTTGTAATATGTCTACTATAATAAGTACATAGTATGTACATGGGGAACAGGACTGTAAAACAGTGCTATACTACAACATCATTAAAAGAATCAAATTCATCACAATGCTTATATTAAAAATCCTGCTAATGCAACTGCATCAGTTGCGAAATATGAGTTTTACATAATTGTCAATAATCACTTTAAAATTATACAATTTGAATGAATAGTGACTTATAGCTTACAATGAGAAAAAAAATTACATTTACACACAGTTTACACAGCAAAATATATTCAAATTATACATAAACCAAAAATACCAAAAAAAAAAAAAAAAAAAAAATATATATATATATATATATATATATATATATATATATATAATAATTATCAGGGTTCAAGCGTTTTAAGGCCTTTATATGGAAGAGGATTAGGGCCAAGCAATAATAAAAAAATAAAACCATCTCGAGATTAAAGTTGTTCAATTTCGAGAAAAAACTCGTTACATTTCAAGAAAAAAGTCGAGATAAAATGTTGAGAATAAACTCGTTAAATTATGAGAAAAAAACTCGTTAAATTTCGAGAAAAAATTCGAGATAAAATGTTGAGAATAAACTCGTTAAATTACGAGAAAAAACTAAATAAAATATAATAATAAAATGTTGAGAATAGAGTCATTAAATTATGAGAAAAAAGTCGTTAAATTATGAGAACAAATTCGTTAAATTATGAGAAAAATGTCATTAAATTTCTAGAAAAAAGTCAAGATAAAATATTGAGAATAAAGTCATTAAATTATGAGAAAAAGTCATTAAATTACGAGAACAAATTCGTTAAATTACGAATTTGTTCTCATAATTTAACGACTTTTTTTTCGTAATTTAATAACTTTATTCTCAACATTTTATCTCGACTTTTTTCTCAAAATTTAATGACTTTTTTCTCATAATTTAATGAGTTTATTCTCAACATTTTATTTTGACTTTATTTCTCGAAATGTAACGATTTTTTTCTTGAAATTTAACAACTTTAATCTCGAGATGGTTTTATTTTTTTATTATTGCTTGGCCCTAATCATCTTCCGTACCTTTATACACTTGCGTAAAAAAGAATGTTTTAATTAGCAAGCCTGGAACCATCTCAGTTCAGTTCGCCAAAGTTGGTTTTTTGAAATTAATGTCCAATAATTAACGAAAGATTCGATAGACAGTGGGGGTCCTAGAGGCAAAGTTGCTCACAATGAGGAGTTCTACCATGTGGTACGAATGTCGTAGGCGTGTGCGAAAAATCGGGCAGTACACAATCCTTTACACACGTGAAAAATGCAAAGGCGCCCCCAGTGGTCGATTTCTTTTGAATTTCTCACAGGCCTCTAGGGCCATGAGTCAAACAGACAGAGCGAGTTTTGTTCCGATCGGCCTTCATTAACCTTGTGTGATAGCTGCTCAAACTTCATTGGCCGATGGCGGACATGTTTTTTGAAATATGTCAACGTCCTCAAAGACAATCATGGCAACTCGGACAAAGACAATACATGTACATTTTCAAGTCAATCAGACTAACAGTGAAGTATAGCCATTTTCCTGTTTTTCTTTTCATGTTATGACACCACCAAGTGGCCAGTAACCGCATCCTTTTTCACACAACCACAGAATGAGCTCTTACATAGGTGTGCTGAGTTTGGTGAAAATATCTCATTCCGTTCACAAGTTATAGGCATTTTAGTAAAAGTGGTTAAACCCACTTTGAACGTTTTGGCGACTGTGAATCAAAATTGCAACTTTTTTTTGATAATTATTAACAGTCAGTCTCAGGAGAATCTCGCTGCACTGGTTTAGTTCCGATCGGGACAAAAACCTTGGACCAGTTCACAAAAGTAGGTTTTTCAAAAAATCCAAAATACCGAAAATTTCTGACGCTTGCATTTTGTCTGTCTTAAGCCAAGGATTCCAATGACATAAGACACTTGAGTGTCTATGACATATGGTTTGATCTGCCTAATCACTACGCTTGAACCCCTAAATATGTTATTATATGTGTGAAAAAGCTATTATTATAATTTTAGTAATTAATAATTTCTACTTGAGTAACTGTCCAATCTTTCCTTTCCAATTTACCCTTGGTGCAATAAATGGCTTGAAGTAGATTGTTGTTTTCCTTTTTCTTGTCTAAGACTAATACAAGTTTTATGAATCGTTTCAAAGCATTTTAAAACTTTACTGAATCAAATCTCTTTTTAGCATTGTCAAATAAAAAGAACAAATCATTCTGAATGTACAAAAATTGGTTTTGAATTGAATCCCTGTCAACTCAAAGAATCACACCCCTAATTTCAGAGTATACACATTTGTAGAAATATATGTTTTGGCTTTTAGATACCATAAGGGAAAACATTTCCCAGACACGACATTCAACAATGTGACAGGTTGTTAAAAGGCAGACAAAGGCTGAAGGTTCAGTAATGCAAGAATCTCCTCCAGGTCATATCTGCGCGTCTCTCACTCAGTATTGAGAACCAAACATTATCCTTTTATTTTAAAGCAGAAAACACCTTGAACATGATTCTTCTTTTAAAATACTTGTAAAAGAGTCAATATTTTTGAAGTTCTGTTTGGTGCTGCAGCAATTGCACACTTCACATTTGCTATGGGCTGCTGATATTTATTCTGACTGTACGTATCTACAGAAATACTGGAACCTTACTGTTGTTTGCAGACTGTCAAATCGCACAAAGCCACTTAGTGTGGTCCTCCCTACCAAACAATGTGGCACTGAAAATCCTCACAGACTGGCACTGTGAAAGCCTGCGGCCAAAGCTGCTGGCCGAGTGATTAATGACACTATCAAGACCCAAATTTACTCGCAGGCAGATGCATCTATTGTGCCTGGGTCTAGAAAAGGGCCAATTAGGTGAGGTGAAACTCTGAATATCGCTGTATATAATCTGTTAGTGTCAAAGGTATTTGTGTATTGTAAATGTATATGGTTATAAATGACCATACTGTATGGTCTGATATATTTTAAGATGCACCATGACACAAGATTTATAGCCTGTTTGTACTGATACTTCTTGTTACTTGCTATGCAACTAATTACCGCATTTTCGTGGATGCGTTTCCCAAAGTTGGTATATATTTTTGGCTCTGCAGAACATTAAAGCAATGAAAGAAACCATTTCTCATTACTGTGCACATTCGGAAAGACTTCAGATGTAAGCAGAACGATAATCCTAATACATGCATATCAAAGAAATGTGTTTGAAACGCAGCAGTGCAATCCTCACATATGCAAACTCGTAATTCTTAAATCCCCCATTTCTGAGGAGCCTCCAAAAGAGAGTCTGTCACCTTCGGGTTGATTTTCAACATGAATCTGTAATATTATAGAGGCGGTGTTTTAAATCTGTGCCAGTGGGCTAGTGTTATCCACAAATGAATGGTTATTTAGCCAGATATCATTGGGTTTTGATATGAAAGGCTTCAGTGTGATCTCAGATAGAGCCCTGAAATAATAGAATAGAATTCACTCAGTCTCTGTCTCTCGACAAACTCAAATCCTGCTTTTAATTAGAAAGATCTCATTTAAATCAGCGGGACAGCTGTGAGTGGTGTTTCAGTTGACACTTGTACGTAGCTTTAACAAGTGACGGGAGATAAACAAGTGATTTCTGGGTAACACATTGAGAATTGTCTTTGATAACAGCCACAAATTCTAAAATAATGAGGTAATGCTAACAACAAACACAATCATTATGGAATACAATTAACATCAGTTTGGAAATTCATTTACACAGAACAGAAACCAAATCCCAAACTGTATATGGGTCACTGACAGATAAGGTTTTTAAAAGTGTAAAAAAACAAAATAGAGATATAATTATTTTTGAAATTTTATTCAGTGTTAACAATGAGATTATGTTGTTTTTGTAATCAATTAACACTGCTTTTGTCATTTTTTACAAGATGGACAAAAAAAAAGTCATTCGGTTTAACCACAAATTTTTACCGAATTACACTTTTGGTTATACCGAATGACAACATTTTCAAACAGTGCTAACATGCTGATATCTAGCTAAGTAACAAAAGGACAATCAAACCTTTTACATTTAGTACAAGTTCTTAAAATATTACAACATTTTCCATGTTTTATAGCGGTTGAACCGAATGACCTGCTTTTTCAGACATACATATGAGCAAGTGAAAATGTGAATTTTTCAAATAGTTAAAAGAGAGTTAGTTATTTTGCTTCACAACCATGTGGTCCTTTACAGGTGTCTGAATGTTGTCACATCCTGTCACATGATATTGACTGCATGACTTCAAAATGTCAAAATGAATGCAAAATGGTCCCTTTATATTGGTTACTCCAAATGACATCAATGAAATTCATTTTTCCAGACATTCTTTCTCATAACAAATCAAAGACTTCTACACATAAGTTTAATGCCATTTTGCACTATGTTGATATATGATGTTATAAAAGAATAAAAAAATATATACATTTATTACATTTTAAGACATTTTGGCCTTTGGACGGTTAAACCGAATGACCTTTTGACACTTCAAAATCTTTAAAATACCTTTATATGTGCAAAATATAATGAAAACCTTTTGGATTCAATAAGAGAGATCTAGTTGTACTACCTTACATACTTTGGATGTCATATCTTTGTTTTTTATTATTATTAGGGCCTTTGGACAAAAAAAATGACCCGTCACGCCATTGACCCATATATAAACTACTTAAATCTGAATTCATGTTTGAAAGTGTTAGTGAGGCTCAGTGTTAATAGGCTTAGAGATATTGTACTCACAGTAGCGCTTCTGGGACGCAGCACCATGCTGATCATGTGGACAGTGTGAATGCTGTAAAATGTAAATACAGAGACCAAAATAGATATGTGCCACTCACATGCAGCAGATGCAGAGTGTGTGAAACAGGCCTTAGAGTTTGGCGGCCAATTAAACAAGTAGAAAAAAAAACTATAGCCTTACACTGGAAGAGGCACTTGAGCCAGCAACTGTATAGCAACACCCTGGCAACCACCCTTACACTGTAGCAACATGCTAAAAAAACACAGTAAACACATTGGTAATGGCATAGCAATGCCGTGGCAACCATCCTGAACAATCTAGTAACATGCTAAAATGACTGAATGACTAAACACATTTATAACTGAATAGCAACGCCCTGGCAACCACCTTGTACATATAAAAACACACTAAAAAACATTGTGAACACAATAGTAACTGCATAGCAATGCCCTGGCAACCACTTTGTACATATAAAATGTGTTACAATTGTGAACACAATGACTGTGAACATGTTGATAACTGCATAGCAACACCCTGGCAACCACCCTGAACACTGTAGTAACATGCTAAAATGACTGAACACACTAGTAACTGCATAGCAATGCCCTGGCAACCACCCTGAACATGTTAAAAACCACTGTGAAGACACTGGCAACCGAATGAAAACCTAGCATCATTGTATCAACTTTTTTGCATGGTCAAACATTCCGAAAATGTAAAGATCTAGTTCATTTTGTGACCTTTTGATCTCTAAACCCAAGTACTGTAAGCATAAAATGAATCTGAAATCAACAAACCAATACACAATATATCATTTGAAATAAATAATAAAAGACTGTACAATATAATGGCTGTTTAGCCTGGAGAGTATTGGTGGAGTTCACCTGACATCACCTTGGCAATAGCATTATTTGTGTGGATGTATGGATACTGGGTTATGTAATTATTTATTTGCTGCTGTGTTTCTCTTCTCCTCATATCTTGTCTTTCCTTGTTCATTCTGTCCTTCACTCACTCTCTCTTGTGCCTCACCGACTGCCTACAGACATTTAAAACTAATCAGTAAGGCCAGCGGTGTATTGAATTTCCAATAGAATACACTCAATTGAAGCTCAGAAATGGTATGTGTTATTGGACAGCTTTGGGGCATGTAACTTTGCGTTACAAATTATAAAAATAAGCATGTGAAAATGAAATTTTCATAATTCACTAGTCAGTAATCTGAACAGTTAGCTGACTGTACTGATCATACTATATAATTATGTGTTCACACATATTTAGGTTCGGTGTTAAAAATGACAGTGTGAATGGTAAGTGAACCAGGACTAAATGTATAATTTACGTTTTTGGTCTGGACCAAAAGAACCAAGTGAACTGAACTGCAAGTGTGAACACACCCTTGGGGCCTGATCAGGCATGTTTCTTGTGTTCAAAAACACCCAGACGGAAAGCAACAGAATGGAAAAGAGTGCAGATAGTTGACCTTAACTCACTTCTAATCAAATTAATTGACTATAGCCACGTTTCCACCGCAGGAACCTTCCCCAAGAACTAGGGACTTTGGGGTGGTACCTCCTCAGAGAGTCCCTGTTCACGAGGTAGTACTTTTTCAGAGTTCAAGAAATGAACGTTGGACTTAAGTGCTGAACATTCTCATTGGTTGAGTTCACACAGCATTTTGATTCATTGACTCCACACAGAATTTTATTTCAACCACCATTTTAAAAGTCTGCTGCTGAGGTTTAGGCTTTATTAAGCTTATATGCGGAGGACGAAATCCAGCGGGAACTGGAAAGGCGCACACAGTCCTACGTCACCGGACTAATTTGCCTTATCTTCACGGTACTTTAGAGCAGGATGGAAATGCAGACAGCAACAGGTCTGGGGGCAATTTTTTTTTTTTTTTTGAACTGTCTTAATGTTTCTCCAACAAACAGAAAACAAAATGTACAGACTCTATGACTCTTAATTATAATGAGTTTATGGTCATTTTGATGAACAACATTTCATGCACAAATTACAAAACCTACAGAGAATTTACCAAAGCTTATTGCCCTGAGCTGCTTCCAGTGGCAGTGACTTGTCACAATAAGAAAAAATGAGAAGGAATTATATGCCAATATGTGGCATGAGGAGAGACCCTCCATCCCTGATCAGTACAACTCCACCTGTGGGCTGCCTTTTATATATCTCTACATGAATTATGCATAGAATATTTAAGTTTCATGGCCTTCTGGTATCTCTGAAATTTGTTGCCTGAAGACAGCACAATACTCTTCAGGGCAAATTTTCAGAGCTCAAACACACCCCAGGTGTAGCCATTACAAAACCGCCCAGCGAAAACTGGCTTTACTGAAGACAATACATCATGTTTGAGATTTATCATGGCAAGCTTTGAATCAAATAAAGCAAAGACAGATGCTTCCATTAAGGGAAGCACAGATGTTTAGAAAATAGTATAAATAGGATGAACGTACTCATTCAATCTACATGTTTACAAAAAACAAACAAGCTCTTTGTGATGGCCATTCAAATATGTACCATATCTGAAGACCATCAAAATGACATCAAAAGCAGTAATTAAATCTGTCCTATAGAAGCCAACACGGTGCACAGGCATACTTATGCATTCAGATACTCAGTGCATAATTAATAACAATTAGAGAAGCCAATGATGTTCTCAGCAGGGGACCAACATGGCCCAGGCATAAATGTCAAGAGAAATAATAATAATAATAATAATAAAAAAATGGGCCACTTTTTTTCTTAGAAAAGGCAATTGATCCACTAGTCTATGAAAACAAAACCTAAAGGTTAATTAGTCCTTCCAAACAAGCTTTGTCTTACTTTTCAAATTGCAGAATTAATGGAGGTAAGCAGAACAGCATGTTTATTATGCAAATTTAAAGGCTTTGTGTGTAATTTAAACTTGTTAAGGCAAACATCACTATTATTATTGCTCATACAGGGATTTGAACAAACCTCTAATGTAAATAAGTTTTGTATTAATTCTAAAATATGATTTATGAAATTTGATGATTCCACAAATCATCTGTCTTGTTTAGGAGAGGTGTCCTATTTTACAACTTTCACCTGGCGGATGATAAAACAAGTAAAAAATCCCTTACTTGAGGATTGGAACCAAGCCACAAAGTGACCAGAATAGACTTTAGAGTGGACTCCTTTGACTGAAGTAAGAAACCACCTAGAAACCATCCAGTAGCAAGCATAGCAACGCCCTGGCAAGGAGGCAAATCTTTGCACAACATTTCTGTTCAAAGGAAAAATCACTTTCAAACAATATTTAAACTTTTAAAAATTTAAACTTACAATATTTGGCAGACTTGTTTCCACCCAAAGAGAACCATTATCAGAATTTATGTCTTGCTCTCCATCTTCACCTGTTAAAATACTGTATGATTTAAAGCAAAGGTGATTTTATGCATGCTTCCACTGAAGGATATTTTTTACTTTTTTTTTTACAGTGGTGATCTTTCTTCTGTCATGAATATTTGATCGGGTTTACGTTCAGGCCAACAACGATATGGTTTCATTTCATAGCGATTTTTCCCTTGATACCAATGCTCCAGAAAACTGATTATCTCTCTATATCAGGACACCGACACTGGTTTTATGCTCATAAGTTTTTGATGATGCTTCTTTATGCATCGGATCCTTCACAAATGCAGTTGAGATTCATTTGTCTCTGAGTGAATCCAGAGAAGCTGAGATCAGCCTGAACATATGCAGTACTGGCTCTATTCACACAGGGCCACCCTCCTTCTCTGAAATGTATGGGGACATGTATTTAAAATAGTCTTACGTAATGCAAATCATTGATTTTTGAGGGACTTAGCAGCAAGCAAACTAGATAATCCTTGCAAAACAGTATATTCCGCTCTAAAATGCTCTCTAAAATGATCATTAATTATTACTTTTTTTTTTATATATGTATGACCAGGATGTTCATTGTGAAATTACTTATTAAACTGACAAACAATAATCTGATTAAAATAAAATTTCTTAGTCCCATCATTCTAAGCTGAAGTTAAATATAGGAACTGGCTGGTATAAACATCAATTTTACCAGATATCATATCTCACAGCTGAAAAGTGTACTAGCGGCAGGACTCTGATATATCTTACCCAGCAGTCTTTCCCTTCAGGAAGGTTCAACATCTGACACTTTCTAGCTCTAAAGAGAATTCTCAGAAAGAGACTGGAGTCTTCTGCTTCTCAACCGGCCACTTCTCGGTGAATGCTGCTAAATTGTAATCAATGAGTTTAAACAGGGTTAGTAGCTCTGGGAATTGAAAACCACTGCTTAAGGTATGAGAATAAAAAGAGAGAGAGATAAAGATTTGCAGCATTTCCTAGTTTTAACACTGAATTGTATGTACAATATAAACCACCTCAGGTGCAAGGCTGCATCTGCAGCTCCAGGACATAGTGACACGCTTGCAGAAGCAGAGGCTCGGTGCTGCTGCTTCTTTTCATTCAAAAGTCAGAAGCCCTGACTCTCGCTCTCTCATGACAAACTCTTACTGTGCAACTCACCAAGAAAGCTGTCTCATCACTGGAGCTCTGTTCCCACAGAAAGTTAAACAAACCATAATGGGAGAATGAGGGTTGTTATGCAAACAAACAGTGTCAAGGATATTAATTCAGTTTAGACACTGGTTGTGTGAATCTGCATTAGAAGCCCTGAGCATGCATCATGTTTTTTGTGAGTGGTTAGCGTACTTTTCCAGTTGTTTCCAATGAAAGCGCCACATTTTTTTAAGGTGCCCTAGAACTTTTTTTTTAAAGATGTAATATAAGTCTAAGGTGTCCCCTGAATGTGTCTGAATGAAGTGTGTTTATGAATTATACAGACTGCAAGTGTTTAAAAATGAAAATAGCGACGGCTCTTGTCTCCGTGAATACAGTAAGAAACGATGGTAACTTTAACCACATTTAACAGTATATTAGCAACATGCTAACGAAACATGTAGAAAGACAATTTACAAATATCACTAAAAATATCATGATATCATGGATCATGTCAGTTATTATTGCACCATCTGCCATTTTTCGCTGTTGTTCTTGCTTGCTTACCTAGTCTGTTGATTCGGCCTGTGCACATCCAGACGTTAATACTGGCTGCCCTTGTGTAATGCCTTTAATAATGTTGGGAACATGGGCTGGCATATGCAAATATTGGGGCGTACACCCCGACTGTTACGTAACAGTCGGTGTTATGTTGAGATTCGCCTGTTCTTCGGAGGTCTTTTAAACAAATGAGATTTATTTAAGAAGGAGGAAACAATGGAGTTTGAGACTCACTGTATGTCATTTCCATGTACTGAACTTTTGTTATTTGACTATGCCAAGGTAAATTCAATTTTTGAATCAAGGGCACCTTTAAACAGCAGGAGCGTAACAAGGAGCCGAGTGTCTTTTTCATGCTCAAGCACTGAGAGTTGAAGAATGTTCAACTTTGGATAAAACGCTGCGCTCATCACTCTCACTCTTTACCCAGCCGTCCAATCACAGTGGAGAAGTGGTGGGACATATACAACACCAACCAACTGCCACTTTCTGCTTGTACGACTCTGGCTAAAAACGCTTTGGTGGACATGCAGCCTTATGCTCATTATCATCTGCCAGTCAAAAACTGTAAGTCTAATCACTAATAGCACTTCTGCTCAAAAAGCCGTATGATTTTTAATTTTTTTTATTTTTTTTATTTTTTTTTTATTTTAAAGAGACAGGGACAGCGCACAATAAACATTAACCTCAAAGGGAGAGATGCATTGTACTGGGTTTTAGCTCAAGAGCTACTTTTCACCCGTAGTCCCTGGGCAGGCTGATGTTAAGCTACAGAATATAAAACATACATAAGTAATAGAATTTACAAACAAAAAACAGCATAACACACACAAAAAAATAAATAAATAAATAAATAAATAAATAAAATAAAAAAATACAAAAGTTCATATTCACACCTTTCAAATACTTAGACCTTAGAACACATATTCACACACACATACATATATCTGGTCAGATGTGAAGACAGATTTGATTTGATAAAAGCCATTTCTTTGCTTGGCGTGTGAACGTGTAAAAATGTGTGGTTTTTTTTAGCTCTACAGGCAACATATTCCACTGACGAGCAGCCATACAAGAAAAAGCAGAGTTTCCAAATACTGTCCTGCGTTTAGGGATCCTGCATTCACCTCGCACTGTTGATCTTGTGGCTCGAGCTGTCGTTTCAGAGCCTAAAGATATGAATTCTTTTAGTGGAGGAGCAGCATTATCATAAAGGATCTTATACATCAAACACAGATTGGTGTGAGTTATCAGATTTTCAAAGCTAAGAAATTGGTATTTTACAAGAATATGACAGTGATGGAATCGTCTGCTTTTCTTATCATGAATCTTTAGAGAGCTTTTATATAAGGACTCAAGTGGCTTGAGGGCAGTTTTAGTAGCCTGTGACCAACTTGTCATACAATATCGAAAATGAGGAACAATCATTGCATTTAGGTAGGCCCCTGAGGCCTCGATTGTAAGGGAATTTCGAATGTATCTGAACTGTGCCATATTAAATTTTATTATATTAGTTAACTTTTTTATATGCTTTTTAAAGCCTAAATTTGGTTCCAATATGACACCTAAATATTTTACCTGTTCTTGATTTGAGATGATTTGTCCATCTATTAAAATATTAGGGTAAAATTGTATTTTAAAACGATTTGTGAAAAACATAGAGACAGTCTTATCTAAATTTAGAGTAAGGCATGAATTTTTCAGCCACAAAGAAACTTTCTTCATCTCTTTGGTCAATTTGTGAGCGACTTCTTCAGCAGTTTTACCATGTGCATATAGCACAGTATCATCAGCATACATAATAATTTTACTTTTACACACAGTAGGTAGGTCATTTATGTAAAGGCTAAAAAGCAGGGGGCCCAGAATGGAACCTTGTGGCACTCCCATGCTACAAGGTCTTAATGGTGATTTTTTATTATCAACCGTAACACATTGTTGTCTATCATTAAGGTAAGATTGAATCCATTTTATTGTATTTGTGTCAAGAGAAAAATCAGATAGTTTGCTCATGAGAAGCGGATGATTAACTGTATCAAAGGCCTTTTTCAAGTCCAGAAAGACCGCCCCTACCACACCTCCACCATCAAGACTGGATTTGATGTCTTCTAGTAGGTAGCAGCACGCAGACTCAGTGGAGTATCTTTTCCTAAACCCAAACTGGCAAGGATGTAATGCATCAGTGTGGTTGAGATGCTCTACCAGCTGTTCTGCCACCACCTTCTCAAAGATCTTGGAGATGGCTGGTAGAATGCTAATAGGTCGATAGTTTGAGACACAGAGCTTGTCTCCTGACTTGAAAATCGGCTTGACTACTGCTTTTTTTAACGCCAAAGGAAAACTGTTTTCATTTATAGATTGATTTACAGCTATTGTTAAAGGAGGAGTTAGAATAGTTTTGTGTTCTTTTAAAAATGATGTATCAAGTCCATATATATCCTTTGCTTTACTATTTTTTAAATTTGATATTATTTTAAAAAATTTATCTTCATCTATATTCTGCAACCTACAGTAAGACGCATTACCATCCCCATGATCATCTCTGCAGCAGTTCACTTCAGGGAAAGTCTCCGCCAGATCTAATAGAGAATCCAAGAAATAGTCATTGTAGTGTTTAGCCAAAATAGAGCCCTCATTTTGAACAGTTCCATTAATTTTGAGCTGTAAATGCTCCTGATTTATTTTTTTCCTTCCCAATAGTTTGTCCATGCTTCTCCACAGATTCTTACAATTACCATTTGCCTCTTTGATTAAGTTTAGGAAAAAATTCGCTTTTGCTTTTCGAAGCAGCATGGTAACTTTATTTCTCAAAGATTTATAAATGTAATAATCAGTGGTTAATTTAGTTTTAAGAGAAACCTTGAGAGCTTTATCTCTCTGTTTCATTGTATCCCAAAGGGATTTATTAAACCACGGGAGATTCTTTTTATTAGATTTTCTATGTTTGAGCTGTGTATGTTTATCAATTTGATTCTTTACAGCAGTTATAATATTGTTGCATGTATGTACACAGCTTTCTTCATCAATTTTGGAGGCCCAGTCAATTTCATTTAAATCATTTTTAAGGTGTTCTTTATTTCTTTTAGGAATATGAGGAATGTTACATTGTTTATTTGATTGTTCTTTATTTATGTATCTTGATTTATTTAATTTCCTGGCTATTAAAACAAAATTATGATCGGATAGTCCAGTTATTAGGTTGTATGTTTTAACTATCCTGTCTGGTTTATTGGTGAATATTAAATCTATCAGAGTTTGAGACGTTTTTGTTATTCTAGTAGGCTTTTTAATCAATTGTGTCATTTGTATTGAGTTTGCAATGTCTTTTAGGTGTTTCCTCTTGCCTTTATCAAGCCAATTTATGTTGAGGTCACCCAAGAGCAATATTTCCTTTCGTTCATATGTTTTTAAAATTTTTGTTAAACCAGTATAAAAATCACTTGTTGCATTTGGTGGTCTATATACACAAAGTACAATAAATGACATTTGAGGCGATAGTTTGATTGTGACACCAACACACTCTATAGTTTGATCTGGAATGTCTATTTGGTGACTGTCAATACTGTCCTTTACGTAAATCAAGACCCCGCCCCCTTTTCCCTTTCCTCTGTCCCGTCTATATACTTTATATCCCGGAATCATAAATGCCGATACAGGAGTTGTAGCTGTAATCCAAGTCTCAGAAAGACACAGGTAATGTAGATTTGATCCCAGCAGTAGATGTTCCAACTGTTCCGTTTTAGACATTACGCTACGTATGTTGATATGTCCTCCGAATATTCCTTTCGGCTTTGTCAATGGGTTCCATAGGACCGACGCATGGTTTACTGTTTGAAATAGTTTCATCTGGCTTTGTTTTGAGACAACTATAGTCTGCATAGCGTTTAATTTGAGGTATGCTGGACCAGTTACGTGACCAAGTTTAGTTTTTTTTTTAACTCTGTGTCCTAACCAGTCGCGATGCGATAAGATTCCAGAGACAAGCAATTCATCTGTCCACACAAGACGCGACAAGACGTGACAAAATCAATCTAAAATCACAGCCAATCAGAAGAGCTTATGGGCGGAGTCGCTTTGAAAGCGCACTGCACTCACAATGAAATGGATAAATACATAACCAAATTCATGAATATTACACAATTTTAAACATTAAAACAACATAGAAACAATCTTTGTCATAGAATACACTTGTTTGTTCACTCTGAGTTCAATGTGGGGTTTTTTTTCAATTTATCTGTCCATTGTCATTTTCAGTATGGCTATGAAGACCACACAAAATAATTTTCAGTCACATTAGAGCTTTTACCATTAAATAAAGCATATAAAGCACTTCATGACAAAAACATTGCACCGATGATCACGTGCACAGCGGCCATCTTAAGTCCACAAGACTATGGCTATGTTCACTCTGCAGGTAAATGTGGCTCAAATCGGATTTTTTTTTTTCTGCCCGCATGTGACTCACATCTGTTTTCCCCATGACAGTGTGAACAGTACAAACCACATGGAATCTGATCTTTTCAGTTCCGATTTGTGCCACTTCCATATATGGTACTAAATCTGATACAGGTCAGATGTTTTGTAATGCGACCACAGTGTGAACAGTCATATCGGAATTCATGTGATTTTTACATCACTCAACATTCGTTACGATTCTGCACTCATTAGAGTCTATTTAAAGATTTTACATACCCAACATTATCAAGACAGTTGCGAAAGGTAGTCAGGAGAAGGACAGTGATGTGTCAGAACTACAGAGATAGCCTGCGCATAATTTTGCGGATTATAAAAACGCATAATCGCTTGCTTTAATGCCCTTCGTGTTTACTTCTGTATGATAGCGCGCTGTGTGTGTTGCCAAGTCCGCGATTTTCCCGCAAAATTGGGTTGCTTTTTCACTGTTGCCGCAGGTGGTTTTGCAACTCTGTGGATTGAAGCGACCGCACTAATGCGATATTTAACCCCTGGAATGCAATTTTTTATCAGGATACCCCATGGAACGCGATTGGGCTAGTTTTGGACTAGTTTTAAAAAGCAATTGAGTAGATTTTGTGGTAAAAACCTGGCAACCACGTTTGTATCGTTCTTTTGCGCATGCAGATCAGTTCAGAACCATTATCTGTTCACATTTAAAACAACAATGTGAACAGCTATACAAAAAAATCAGATCTGAGCAAAAAAATCGGAATTGAGCATTAAGCCTTGCAGTGTGAACGTAGCTCAAAAGTGCATATGAAGCGTGCCATTTGGGACAGGGCCTAATTAACATGGGACACATGCCTTGTATTGCGGTGTCGCGTCACATCTGGTTAGTACAAGGTGTTAGTAACACTCAGCTGTGATGATCGAGATCCTGTGCATTATATGCTAATTAAAGGAGAATGTCCTTGTGAGATCTGACGAGGGACAGGCAGAGAGCAGGCTTTATGCTCAGAGGAAGGCAGTGTGCTACAGACGGGCAGCTCATTAACTTCCGGCTAAGTGTTCGCTCCTAATTTACATAGATTAATTAGTGATGCGTGGACGCAAGGTTTGAAACACTGCAGCCGTCGAGCGAGTCCTCGGTGCACCGTCATGCAAGCTTTCTTCTCTCTCGCTGCTTCTCTCTCCAATGCTCACCAACTCTCTCGCTCTCCAACAGCCTGTTTATATATTTCTCTCACACATGCCTGTCAGATCAATCCATCCATCCACATCCCTACACTCACAGTCTTCCATAAGAATGCACATTAAAAGGTGACAGGCAGAGTTACCCCTCCTGACATGTGTCACATCTATTTCTGCCCCCTCCCGGTGAATAAAGTCACTTTCTGTTGCAGGATCCATTGGAGGGTGTGTTTGTTAGGGCACAGTATAAGCCGTTTATTTTGCATTATTCTTATTCCAGTGAATTCTGAGGAATAGTTCACCAAAAAATGAGTAAACAAGTCATCTTTTTCAAACTTTTGATTTGGTTTATTTCTTCTGTAAAACTTAAAATAGATGTTAGGCAGTATTTACAGCAAATGTGCTTGGTGATTTTCTTTTGCGCTTATAGAAGAAAAAAAAAAAAGTTGTTAAAATGAAAACTAATTATATTTTTATTTTATTTTAATGATAAATCAACATGACAGTCATGCAGATGTTAACAGGCTGCATGGTTATTTTATTTTGTGTTTATATGCAGGCCTTGCTTATTTTGTGGCAAAAGACATAGTTATTTTTCTACAGACTTCATCTCATTATCTGATTTCCATTCCATCTCTCTCAATAATATGTACATGGGTTCCAAAAAAATTCAATATTTTATTGATTTCTTCACGGCGCCTGGCAGGAAGTGCGATGCGTGAGCTTTCAGATGTTCTGCGGCTGACGTTTGAAGAGCAACCTTGAGATCTTTCGTTTCTCTTGTACTGGTTTGTTCTGGACTGTTCTGCTTTCATGCCCTTATTGATCTGTTGACCTATACAGTATTCTAACTCATTCTGGGAAATATTGTATGTGCTAATATTAAAAACCAATCACAGGAAATCACGTCCCCTGTCAATTATATACGTACAATCACTCTGAGAGATTTTAAAAGCTAGAGTAAAGTTAAACGTTGGGAGTGCTAGTGAATTTGTGCTGTTTGTTGGCACAGTGAGTGGTATAGGATAATGTTAGCAATTTCCTCCAGAAGCACAACAGCTCTTCCATCATGTGATGTCTATAATTTCAGCTCACATAATAGATGTACGGCAGGTTCCATGAAGGTTTCCGGAAATGTGTGTAGAGGGCAACAATACACAGAGGTCATCAAACGAAAGTTTACAAGATGAGAGGCGAGACATTCCTCCTTTCACAACTCATATATATTCCGTAAATAGCACTGTTGACAAGTGCATCGATTTTGATGTCTTTCAAAATCTGAATAGATAATAGTTCTCTTTCCATAAAGACAAAATTATGACTTGAGAGACACAAAGAGAAAGATAGCTAGAGAGAAAGACATCTTCAAATGATAGTCATAACATAACCTCAGTATGCATGCACAAACAATTACTGTTGTACAATAGAAAGAAAAATGAATGTGGTTTACAATAAAAACAGGCACATTCAAAACATTTGCAAAACTTTAACTAGTTCCCCACCCAATAATCGTACTTTTTCTTCACAACCCTAAATGTGTATAGGGCATGGAAATTGAAAGGACATAAAGCATAGCCAGTGGTCCAATTCCCAAACAAATGACTCTTATGAGCCAGTAATTTATACTGAATCAAATCCACACAGAGTGACCGTTGTAGTCTGATTGCTGAACAAATTACTGAGATGTTCTTGTTAGTATATCTAAAACATGTTGTCTGATTCATAAACAAATGATTCTTTTGAGCCATTTCTTCACAGTGAATCAAAAATCTATAAAATGAACGGTGTATTCGGATTCCTAAATGAATAACCTGGTCCTACTGTTTACTAAATGTCTTTAAAGGGTTAGTTCACCCAAAAATGAAAATTATGTCATTAATGACTCACCCTCATGTCGTTCCAAACCCGTAAGACCTCCGTTCATCTTCGGAACACAGTTTAAGATATTTTAGATTTAGTCCGAGAGCTTTCTGTCCCTCCATTGAAAATATATGTACAGTAGACTGTCCATGTCCAGAAAGGTAATAAAAACATCATCAAAGTAGTCCATGTGACATCAGTGGGTTAGTTAGAATTTGTGGAAGCATCGAAAATACATTTTGGTCCAAAAATAACAAAAACTACGACTTTATTCAGCATTATATTCTCTTCCGGAATCCTTTCCATTGAATTGATTCCATTGAATCCTTTCATCTGTCGGCGTTGGTAATGCACTTTTATGTGTTTTTGGCGATTAGGACATCCGCAACATTTTGAAGCATCGAAAATACATTTTGGTCCAAAAATAACAAAAACTACGACTTTATTCAGCATTGTATTCTCTTCCGGGTCTGTTGTCAATCCGCGTTCACGACTCCGCTTCTTCTCCTTTCCTGTTTTACGGCAGTTGGCATCCAGCTTATTGGTGCATTACCGCCCCCTTCTGCTCCGGAGTGTGGTTCACGACTCCGCAGTGACGCTGCTGATGTAAGACACTGCTGACGTGTTATCCAGTGCGCCAGAGCTTCGTTTACAGTCTGAGGGAGACGCACGCTGTATTCAAGCTATTCTACATTGTTTGTATTTTGGTATTGCTATATTTTTTAAAATGGTGCATAAGTGTGCATGTCGCGGATGTCCTAATCGCCAAAAACAACCACGGCGACGTAAAAGTGCATTACCAACGCCGACAGATGAAAGGATTCAATGGAATCAATTCAATGGAATCAATTCAATGGAAAGGATTCCGAAAGAGAATACAATGCTGAATAAAGTCGTGTTCCGAAGATGAACGGAGGTCTTACGGGTTTGGAACGACATGAGGGTGAGTCATTAATGACATAATTTTCATTTTTGTGTGAACTAACCCTTTAACTACTATGTACTAACATTTAAATGAATCATTTGATACAATGCTCTTATTGTGAACATGTTTTTACACTGTACTTATAGAAAATAAAATACCTGCGTGTAATTACAGCTGTAATTAATATCTGTGATTACATCTATATTAATAATTATACTGTTGACCCTTCCCTTACACCTTAACCCACCCTTAAAACTTAAGGGGCTGCACGATAAATCACAATTAACATGAAATCACATTTAAACCGATTTGGCTTAGTGCAGTTATGAAATTGCAAAGGCTGTGAATATTTTTTATGCGCAGCTTGTCAGTGAAGCACAGCTCTGTGATCAGAAGTAAATGCTGTAAAAAGTAAATCTGAAAGCACTGCGAGTTTGAGTGACTTATAACTTCCATTTGAAAAATCAAATGCATCTTTCCAAACATGAGAAGCATTTATGAACCTCTTGTCCAATGTTTTTACTTGATAACATCAGTTGAGTGTTTGAAAACATGTTCTGTGAGATGATATGGCTTCTTACAGAAAATAAGGCACACAACATATTATTTCATAGTAGGATAAAGGCTATGTCACTTAGCATTGAAGTATAGATATACTTTATTATCATGAAAATACCAGAGAAGGCTTGAAGAACTCAGATAAACCATATATTGTCATAGTTATGTGTTTATTAGTCATGTTTAATCAATCAAAGTGTTTCAATCTTCTGTTTATTCAGCTACAGTGATAGATGGCCATAGGGATTTCCTGGTTTTACATGCGTTATTTCATACTTCTGCGGGGCATATTTGGAGTTTCTGCATAAGAGCGCCCTCTGGCTTTCAGATGGAGCAGCATTTAATACTGATCACAGAGCTGTGCTTCACTGAGGAGCTGCGCAAAAAAAAAATAAAAAAATGCAGCCTTTGCCAAATCCTGTGCAGTTTAATTTCAATGAATCGTGCAGCTCTAAACCTACCTATACCACCAAACCTGCCTCTAACCTTACCCGTATCCCACCTCAATAGCAGCACAAGTGTTTTGCAATACAATATGAACCTTGTATCTAACAATTAAGTTTTTGTATGTAAGTACATAGTTAAATACACCTAATATAAAGTGTGACCATTTACTGTTATGAGAGCCATTTTTTTACAGGAATCAATAACATACAATGCAACCTCTATATTCATATTCCCAATTCAGTCACTTCTTTGAGGCAATTCTTTGGCTCAACACACCAATGTTCACAATTAAAACAGAGTTTAAAGTTGCACTCACTCAGCTATGTTGTATGTCCACAGTTAGTCATGATTAATTCAGTCTGCAACTAAAAGTGTCTGGTAACAGGAGGTTACTGAGATAAAGTGAGTAGTGTTCAAATGGTCTCAGTATGCTCCCATGAGGCCACCTACTCTATGTAAAATAAAAATGCTTTTTTAGACTACTGACATGACTGGAGTCTTCAAATATGTTTCCACACAAGTAATAGTTATTTATTTAGGTGTAAAATGTTTTAAATAAGTAAAAATTACAGAATGCATTTTTAAGCTATCAGCTGTGAAAGAGAAACCTCTGAGAAAAACTATTCGTTTGAGCAGACATTTAAGAACAGACATTATGTCCCTGTTTCTCCACCTTGTTTTATTTTGCAGATATAAATAGCAAATTTATCCTGCTCCACAACAACACGTAAAAGCTGAATTTTCATTCTTTATTCATGGTTGTACTTTACTTCTAAAATGAAGCACTGGGGAGAGAAAACCGCTTTCATTCTCACAAAAACGTCACTGGGGACCTTATATAAGTGTTGTCCTACGGAGAAAAAGAAAGGGAGAAAAAAAATCTGTTCAAAATCTTTGGGATGTGTACACATGTGCACGCTTGCCTTGTTCAAAGCCACTGCAATTGCCATCTTGGAAGAATGTACTTTAAGATGAGGACAAGGACAAAATTTACTCCCTAAAATCACATTAGAAACTTCACCAAAGCTGATGTTTCTTCAGCAACTTCTACCCTGACTTTCTGAGCATCTGCATTACCTGAAGGTCACCATCCTTCGCACTCGTGCCTTTTTTCACAGTTAGTTTAGTAACATTGACATGGCAAGCCAAAAGATTTCGTGCTCAAAACACTTTTTAAACAGGTGTTTTGAGTGGTTTAAACAGGCAACACTTCTGACTGACCCACATGAATAAAACATCTTACCTCGGCATGCTCATCAGAAATATCTTTAAACAGTATTCCTGTTGCTCAAACAGCAGAGCATGGTGCTAGCAGAGCCAAGGTCATGGGTTTGATTCACATGATAAACTGCTAAAATAAATTCCTTCAATCCACTGTAAGCATATGACGATATATGCATTAAATAAATGAAAAATATAGCAATGCTAGAGAAGCTAATGTGCTTTCAAGATCAACTTATTGGCAAGTTTGACAGACAGATAGATAGATACATTTTTGAGTAATCAACTTAAAAATTTGTGTTTATACTACAAATTATTAAGTTCCTCTAATTCAATGTAGCTTGAAAATTCATAACTTGATGCAGACGGTCGCGTTATTTTTACACATTATTTTTTAGAGTGCAGGGTGGAACAACACTCCATTTCCCAGAGTACATTGCTTGTGCAAATCACACAAATATTTCTTTTAATTTTTTATAATTCAATGTTCAACTTGGGCTAATTCAACTCTAAATTTTGCAGATTTTCAAAATGTGAGAGACCACAAACATGAAGACAAAAAAAAATCCTAGATTTAACCATTTTGCTCCTATAGTGTGTGGTGTGCCGTGATGTGACAAAGACAGCACACCACACACCAACATATTTTCAACCAGTGTCCCGACTGTGAACACGGGAAAACTCGCTAATTCTCTTGAGAAATTGCGATGATGGTGTTTGGAATGATTTTGACAGAAAATTCACAGAAAAAAAAGAAAGAGGTTTGGCTGAATACGTAGAGATGGCGGGAACATTACTTTGTGCTGCATCATGACTGCATTTGTTATGCTTTCGTCTTCTGTCAGCTCGCTTTCTGATTGGATATTGTTTTGTTTCACGTGATAATCTCCAAAGTTTGTCCTCGGGGTTCTTCCCACACATCAGGATTTCTGATTGTAAATATTCAACGTTTCATGACCGGGGCGGATCTGACATTTTTCCGGGCACATTCAGTCACTCTTAACACACCTCACACCACAGGAAAATCTGATAAGATAATGTGTAGAACCATCAAGATAATTGGGACATTACCTGTCGGAAGGAGAGAAATCGGCCGAATATCTTGTGGTGCACCAAGCTTTACTGTTCACACAGTCATCCAAAAACATATCTGTGCTATGTGTGAGGTAAACATGTCAAAATGTAGATATAGATTGCAATCTTCTAAAACATGCAGCTCTTACTCTTTTACATGATTATTCAGAGTAATCACAAATTCTGCTGTGAAGATTTTCAGGGACACCTTCAGATGTGAGATTCATCCAGATATTCCATGTGTCTCCAAAGATGTACAGTGAAATTGTCACAGCTCACAGTCTGTTTGCAAAGCAAACCACTAAACTCAGGGATCTTGCCAGCTTGTGCCTTTCATTGAACTGAGCTTCAGTACTCTATATAAAAAGTGTCATTTTGTTGGTTGTTTACATGCTTCTTGCTGGACATAAGGGCTTTAACCATTGCAAAACAGCTTTGCAGAAGTGTAAGACATAAACACAGCCTGAGGAATAAACAGCTACAGGGCATGATATCTCCTGGTTCACACAGCCAACTTTTATCTGTATGCCCCAAAACATCACTCTAAACCTGTTTGGAAAGTGTCAATTTATCAACATGTTATCAAGTCAATTTCAGAGGACATGTGAGAACATACGATGTCATTGACATCAAATCTGGCATGACATGCCTTGAAGCTGCTAGTTTAAATGTGCATTCGCAAATGAGATTTGAGAGCTCTGCCTCGCAATCTACAGCCTACATACAGTAGGCAGCTGCCTTCTAAGACTGAAACTAAACCTCGAAAGTGACCAATTAGGAACGCTCTATTTATGCAGGAACTCCAAGCATCATAAAAATACTGTTGCACTTTTCACACAACATTCAACTCACAATTATAGTATTGGTGTTGCTAAACATACTCTTTCTAACGTTTGGGGTCAGTCTTTTTTTTTTTTTAACCCATTTTAGCCCACCGGCAACTATAGTTGCCGCAGTGTATGGTTGTCATTTTTCTTTTGTAAGTGTTTTTCTAGATGTTTTCCATGTTTTATGTCTCAATGACATGCAAGAAAACATCCAAATAAAAGATTTCAAGAACAAAAAAAAAGTTATTCACTTCCTTCCTGTGACATGAGGCTGTCAATTTCCAACCCCTACTTCCAGGAAGCATATTGAAGGCAAACCCTCCCAAAGAAAAGTAATTTTCATGTTAATATTAAGAATTTTTTGTTGACATATATATATCTATGTAATCATGAGGGTCTCTAGAATCATCCAAACAAAACAAATCTTATAAGAGATCTATAGTTTTTTGTATACTTAGTCAAAAGTACGAGCGGCAACTATAGTTGCCGGTGGGCAAATGACTTGTAAATACATATATCATGGGGAAATGGGGTATACTGTGTTTAATGGGTCAATAAATCAAGGTTATTGGTCTTGTTTAGTGCTTTTTGATTTCATAATATTTTATATTGTTATATATTATATGTTGTTATTTGTTAATTCATTTATTTTTTGATTTATTTATTTTTAGTTTGTTTGTTACACTGTAAAAAAAAATCCCGTTGTTTCTACGGAAAAATACCGGCAGCTGTGGTTACCAGAACAATACTGTAAAAATGACATCAAACCGTAAACATACTTACGGAGTTACATGTGAATTTTACATTTTAAATATGTATATTTAACATTGGATTTCAGTAATATTAACATCATTGTTACACACTGTAAAAAAAAATCCCAGTAAAATTTACGGTAAAATAACGTATTTCATTAACTGATATAATGTTAATTTACCAACCTAATGAAGTACTAATATCTGTTTTGTACCTTTATAATACACTGACAGTCACCAAACACAGTGGTGATGAGAGTCACATGATGAATCAAAGTTCATCACAAGCAGCTTTTCCACAAGCTGAGAAGCACAATACTAATGCACACAGTGTCATTCACACACACACTAAACACCATCATGGTAACATGCATGAAATTTTAAAAATGCAATAAACATTAATTTAACAACATTAGATGTAACATAAAACCCTAATGTACATAACTGATTAGAAAAAAATGAGAAAAACTAAGAAGAAACAGAGTTATTTCAACGAAAATATATCAAATGTGAAGTATCACGCAGGGAATTGTGGGAATGTCAATATACGGTTTTTCACTGTAAATTTTACAATGAATTGTTATTTTTCACTTCCAAAAACTGTGAATTTAACGGTATTTTACCGTAAAATTACATTAAATGTACCATTAGATCTATTACAGTTATTCACCGTATATAGTACAGAAACTTTCTGTAAACCAATCAACAGTTTTTCACCGCAGCATTTTTACAGTCTTTTACTGTTAAAATCACGGTCATTTTTTACAGTGTATATGTGACCCTGGACTACAAAACCATTCATAAGGGTCAATTTTATTAAATTAAGATTTATACATCATCTGAAAGCTGAATATATATAAGCTTTTCATTGATGTATGGTTTGTTAGGATTGGACATTTGGCCGAGATACAACTATTTGAAAATCTGGAATCTGAAGGTACAAAAAAATTAAAATATTGAGAAAATCACCTTAAATTTGACCAAATGAAGTCCTTAACAATGTATATCCACTCACAAGAAGAATTTGTTATATATTTATGGTAGAAAATTTACAAAATATCCTCATGGAACATGATCTTTACTTAATATCCTAATGATTTTTGGCATTAAAGAAAAAAAATCTATAATTTTGACCCAAACAATGTTTTGTTGGCTATAGCTACAAATATACCCGTGTGAATTATGACTGGGTTAATGGGTTGATGTTATTGAAAGAAGTCTCTTATGCTCATCAAGGCTTCATTTGTTCAAAAATACAGTAATATTATGAAATATTATTGCAATTTTTTCTATTTGAATATATTTTAAAATGTAATTTATTCCTGTGATCAAAGCTGAATTTTCAGCATCATTACTCCAGTCTTCAGTGTCACAGGATCCTTCAGAAACCATTCTAATATGCAAATTATTATTATTTTTTTAATCAAAGTTTGAAACAGACTTTACTGTCACTTTTCATCAATTTAATGCAGCCTTACTGAATAAAAAATATTATTTCTCAAACCAGGCTCATTGAAAAAAAAAAAAAAAAAAACTCCTTTGACATTTCTGCAAAATAATATTACGCTGTTTGTTGCACATTTTGCGACACTTTCAAAGTGAAATGCAGTGCTAAAAATGTGAATCTGGCAAAGTTTTTGGAAATGAAATGTCTGGTGAGCGCCACCAAAAGGTTAATGCTTTTGAAATCAAGGTAATCAAGTTTGAAAATAATGTAGCACCTACAATAAACCCTACTCCTAACCAATAGCACACATTAGATAAAATTTGCTGAAGCAACCATGCCATTTTAGCTAGCTTCTAAGTCTAAGAGAGTTTAAGAGAGTTTTCTCTCCCCTTCTAAGTGCTTTGCATATGTTGCACCAGGTTCACAACATAGAAAAGCCATATGGACCTGATTGGATGATGTAAACATTAAAATGTATTAGTGAAAAACTGTGTTTTGAGGTCTTTGAGTATTTTGTGAGGAGCCACACAAAAATAAGTCTTTATAATCTGCCCATATAAGGAATAAAGGAATAAAGGAATAAAATGATATTGGTGTTTTACTGCCACTAGTGTTCATTTTACTACAAAAAAATGCAGTGAATTGTAGGAAGAAGCACATTTTTCCAATGGTCCTTAAAAAACAAACAAACAATGGGAACATGACTGTGCCTTAAAATGCTGCCTATGTAGACTGCTCACTATATTGTGGAACAAAACCCGAGTCAATCATGCAGATGGAGAAACAGGTTTGAAAAAGAATTGTTTGGCTATGTGAATCACAGCAGATGTGACATTAGGACCACAGGTCCCCTGCGGTTGACTCCAAAACTGCTGGATTGTAATTCTGCCGCCGTAGCATTTAACTGCTGTTGTGTTTGCCACTAAACACACACCAAACTCAAATTCTATGTAGATCTTTGGTTGTTGAAATGGTGCAGCATAATTATTAAATAACTTGCCACACAGCAACATGTATAGCTGAAGCACGGTATTCTGATGCATTGAAAATGAAATCCATGAACACAAGCTCTCTAGGTCTCCATGCTGGGCAGATGAGATGGAGGAACAGAGGAATATGCTTCTGTTTGTGTTGACAGATCGAGTCACAGGTAGAATAAACCTGAGAGAGAGGTGGAACACATATGTGAGGCAGATGGCAATTGTTGCGTTTCTATTTATGAGTTCCCAGCATTCACAGCTGCTCCTGTGTAAGACTCTGCCCAAACTCTGACTCTTTCTCTCTTTTTGCATACGTGTATACAAACCTGCATTAATAAAATATGCAGCCTTTCTTTTAAGGAATATCTCACCAAATACACTTACACTACTCATTCTCATGCAGTTTTCCAAATCTGTATGATGTTCTTTTTTTTTTTTAGATATAAAAAGTCTTTGAAGCCATACAATCATGAACAGACTGAAATTTAAACATGCATTCTGCAATATGTTCATTAAAGACATTTTACACATAAATAAATTGTTTACACATTCACTGCCATGTATGATTTTTTGTTTTTGAAAAAGTATCTAATGCTCACCATTTATTTGATCAAAGATACAGTTACAAATATTGTGAAATATTTAATATAATATAATATATAATATGTTTAATATAAATAATAATAATATAATATATATAATATATTATATATATATATATATATATATATATATATATATATATATATATATATATATATATATATATAAAAAAACGTATCAATGTCAAAAACAGTTGTACTGCTTAATATATTTGTGGAAACTTTGAAATGTTTTTTTTTTTTTTTTTTTTTCCAGGATTCTTTGATGAATAGAAATTCAAAAGAACAACATTTATTTGCAATATAAATCTTTTAGAACATAATCTTTTAGCCAATATTGATTCTTCTTAAAATTCTCCTTTTGTATTCCACAAAAAAAAAAAAAAAAAAAAAAAGCATACAGATTTTGATCAACAATGATTGATCAATTGATCAAAATGACAGAAATTACAGTTTTAGGTATATTATTGTTCAAAATTTTAGAAATTAGTTTCACCTCTCTCTCTCTCTCTCTCTCTCTCTTTGTGGTTTACTTCCCACACAACATTTCAACAGCAGCATAAACCTCTCGCTTTCTCCTTTCTTTATGCCTGTTTAATTGCTGAGAGGGTTTTTAATAAAAACTTGTGACTTTCCCATGAGTCTGGGGTGACATTTGTTCAGCTAAACTCAGTGTGTGAGTCTTTGGGACCCTCTGACAGCCTGACACCCCTGACAGTGGTGCGTATGTGTTTGTGAGAAATGCCTTCGGTTCATTGCATAACCAGACACGGCGCTACCGTGTTGCTGACATGACGCTGTATGAATTAATTGAACTTTTCTTATGTGTGAAGTAAAAACTAATGCTGAAGAAAAAGTTCACAGAAGAGCAATATACTTTAGATGTGAAAGTCTTTGCACTAGACTTTGCAGATATTTTCAAGCATTTTTGATATTGTCACTAGGGGCATCGCTGGTCTCTTTGCAGTACAAGTTCTTTATTTACAGTAAAGATTTGATATCAAGGCTTCTGTTATGTAAGATAAGGTTACTTTTGAAATTTCCATATCAGGACACCAAGGTCACTGTAATAAAATGTAGAATCTCAACTTGTGAAATCATGTTTCTCAAGAACATGTAAAAATGCTGATCCAATAGCAGAAAGCTCTCCTGGTGGACCATGAAACTGGACACCAATACAATTATTATGGTCTATGGTGACAATAAAGCTACAGGTTTAAATGAAACACACACCCACAGGCCACTAACCAGCATTTGACATAAATGCTATGAAGTGGCTAAAATGGTACTTTTACAGTAAAGATCAGACACTCACTTTGTCAAAGGACAAATCAGTTATAACAGCTTGAGGATACACGTTCCATCCAAATTATGTCAAATTTAAGGGGCCGTTTACACATTTTTTTTTTTCATTTACATGACAATGGTGTTTTGGCGGTCTGAAAAAAATCTGGTTTCAAAGTGCTGTAGCGAAAATTAACTCAAAGGGGAAATATTAATAATTATTCATAACTCATTATGATTATTAATTATGATTAATTATGAATATGCAAATCCGTTAATCAGATTAACTGGACGTAGCTACATTAAAATTAACATTACAATCAGTTAACCTGTTCGTCCAGTGAACGCTCAGTGTTGATTGTTTATTAATTCTAAGAAATGTCAATTTCCAAGTTATGGAAAAATAATATTTCTTATTGTACTGTACTACTCACGTAGTCCGGATCTATCACTTAAGAGGCAATTCATTAGCAGACGGAGTCAGAACCAAACGTGTATTGTGCACAATCTTTATTAACTAACTAACAAACACATAACTAAACTAACAAACACATAACATAACATACATAAAGGGTCACACACACACACACACACACACACACACACACACACGCAAGTCAGAATGAGTAATGATAGTGTTGAACCGGAAGAGATGCTGTTACTAGAGCTACATGAAATGTCAAAGGCAATCTGGAAAGGACTCATCAGTTTCTTTTAGCAATAGCAAAGGTAAAGTCTTTACAAATCAATACTAAATCGCTGTTTAGCATTAAAATGTACGATACTTGCAAGATGCCTTTAGGCTGAAGAGCGTCGGATCTGCAGGTTGAGGATAACTCTTGAAGTTATCATCTGAAGTTGTTTCCAGTCTGTTGGGTGATGAGCACATGGCTGGGTGTTGTAGGCCAGGGGCCTACCAGCCTTGCGGCCGGGCCTAGAGAGGCCGCCCGCAAGGAGATTTGTTCGGTCCAGAAGCAAGGAAGAAGAAGAGAGGGAGTGGCACTGTTCGCTGGTTTTTAACCTCTGGTCAAAGTCACACCTCTCAGTTGTTGACCGGACCAATGAAGATGTTGTAATTCTGGGTGGCAATACCCCTCCTGTCAGGGCTTTTACAACCCAGAAAGATTAACAAGCTGAGTTCTTGAATCAGAACTATTAAGTATTCTTTTAATACTGATGTGTTGCACAGGTATGGATGTACCGCATACACAAACATTTAAATCTTCCCGCTACGAACGTATAGACACTAAACATGGCATGATTGAAGTTACCGTGCAGGTCATAACATTTAACAATCATCAAACATGTAAATACAATGAGTACAATACAACATCAGTAATAATGGATACCATTTCCTGAGAAGGAATCATTTATAGCACAGTCTGTCTATACATTAATGCCATAGAGTCTGTGTTCTGTGTGGAAAATGCAGGGAAGATGCAGATTTTCTGTGTCTCTACTCTGTTCTCCATGCGGCAACCACATTCCTCAGCGCAATAAACTTGTAACTGAAAACTTCCCAGGGGATGGGGACAGACTCCAGAGTGAGCTTAAAACTATTGGTTAACTAACCAATAATTGTGTCTGATTTGCCTCAGTCATTACATAATTCCCCCCCTTTCGCTCGTTGTTGTCTCTCTTATGGCAACAGTGAGCGACATTGAAGGTGCAGAAAGATCAGACACATCACTGACACACAAGGTTGGAAGGCTGTGATGGGCCCTGGTTGTATGTGTCTCCTGGAGTGGTGGTCATTGATGCAGACCGTGGGCAAGCTAAGTTCTCTGAGCTGGTGCTGCAGGAATCAACGCATCCAGTGCCTTGACGGTGTGTCACCTGTCACCCTAAAGTCAGTTAGTGCGGGCGAGACGTTTGCTGGTGGCAAGGTTCAGGGCTTTGAGCTTGCTCAGCAGGTGTCGAGGTTGCAGGTGCCCTGACAGTGTCACCTGTCATTCGGACACCCATGAAGCAGGTGGTTGCAGGAAGAGTTTATGGGATTTGTAGTGTGAAGAGTGTTTCAGACTGACCTAGGGTTGATGACAGAAGCATTTGTTACCTCTGCTCTCAGTCCAAAGGAGTCTGAAGTTTGCTGTGTCCCTCTGCTCTGGTGGCGGCGCCGACTTGAGCAGGTCTGAGTTGTCTTGTGTGAGTGGTCAGAAGCTTGTGCTTCTGAGTACTTCTCAAGTAAGTACTGTTCATGGGGCTCCTTACTAGCGTTAGAAGCTCCTACAGGTTCGATGCAGGCATGTCCAGTCGCCCTTGTGCTACCTGCTGTTGGAGATCATGCGGTGTCTGCAGGAAGAGGATGTTTCCATCCATGGCTTCTCCCTGTGGTAGGTCTGGTGCCTGGGTCTGTCTGAATTAATCCTTCTCCTTCTGTAGCTTTAGAGGATTTCAGGAAATTGGCTGATGAGGTGTCAAGCAGAAGGCTTTGGCTCCCCTCTCTGTACCTCTGTGCTTGGTTGGGGGAGGTTCTTCTGCTGCAGGCAAGAGAGTCTCAGTTCTCTTTGGGCCATGTCAAGTTCATCTTTGGTGTTGTCCAGCTGCTGGGTCAGAGCTTCAGTCCCAGGTCTGGACACATCCAGAGGACGTTCACAGGTCCTGATCCTGTCATCTTTGTCCTAGAGTTCAGAATTTGCTATTTTTAACAGTGACTATTTGTGACAGAGTTCTTTTACCAAATCCTCTCTGGCTGCCTTTTCCAGCTGCTCTCGTTGTCAGAGCCTTTGAGGTTTTGTGGATTTTCTTCTGTGCCTCTATTCTGTCAGGGTCTGTCCTGAGCCTCCATCTCTAGCTGGTCTATGTGGCTTTTAGCATGCATTAGCTCCTTGTGAGTCTCTGTGATCTGGAGTTGGAGGGTGTTCACCTCCTGTTTCAAACCAGTGAGGTTGTGGGCCAGGAAGAAGTTGACTTCAGTCAGATCATCGTGATCATACCCCTGGTTTGAGTCATCTGCCTTTACTTCTCTTCCATCTTTGTCCAGTTGCTTTTGGCTCTGATGCTGTAAGGGATCAGCAGCCCTGGTTAGGAGGGTGTTCCTCACCACACCTAGCCAGTCCTTTCGGTCTGCCATCTGGGCAGTTAGGCTGAGCATCTGCAACCTTTAGGCACGCTTGTGGTGAGAGTAAGGGCAAGAGACTACTGCACGATCAAACAGAATTTAGGGCTAAAGGCACAGTGAGCAGCCAGGTGTATAAAGCTAGGTTTAATAAATGACTTAAGATGGTTCTTAATGTCAAATTATTTATCAGAACGTACTGATGGCTCACAACGGGCTCGACCTCTGAACGAATGGAAGAGAGAAAGGGAGAGGAGGAGGAGAGCTTCCCATTGGATTGTGTTCATTAGTGGTGCTCAAAATTATGCCATAGCAATCGTTCAGATTACTTTTGTAACTGGCTCATAAAATTGAAACAACTGTTGTAAATTAACAAAATCAAGAAGGAAAGTATGTCTAGTTGCTTGTGGTTATATTGGGAAATTAAACCACACAAGAAAAAAAGGAAGATGTAAGTAAATCACAAAGATGAAAGAAATAATACTAGTAAAAACGAATAGCTGACTGCTATTATGATTAAAATCAATAAAAGATTTAAAGAAGTGATTAAAACAGCAGAATGACCTGGTATTGGGAAGAGTCAATAGCACTAGTTATTAACAACTAGATTAGCTTTGGAAATCACTTTATAGTTGGTCATAGCTGCCGCATGTTCAGGGCCACACCAGGTGGGTGTCCCGCCCTGAAGTTTAGTCAACGTGCTATTGAAAAGTCTCAATAAATCCTAGAATTCTTCTTTAGCTACACAGTTTACATGTAATTAAATTTAGGTTTAATTACCCTAGTAACTACAGATTTAGCTGAACAGCATTCAGGGAGAACGCACCTAAGTGCAGGTGAAATTAGCTGAGAAGGATTAAAGGTGAGGATAAAGAAAAATCAGAAAACCAGGAATGTGGTTAAAGGAAATTGGTTTAGATCAGTTCACACTGCATACACACAAGCTATAGTTAAAGGCTTCACATAAATGATGCTAACCACTAACTGTACAAATTATTAGTTAGCTTAGCCTGAGTTGAAGGGCTGCTAGGTGGGGTTAGCTTAGCCACCTACCTGGTTTGTTTACAATATGGCATCACAAGGTGATGAGTTAGCACTTCCTGTGACAAGTCGTTGTCGTGGGAACCAATGCATATCAGAGCAGTTCAACAGTTTATGAAGAATGTCTGCACCTTTGAAACGAGTTACGCATCGAGTTAAAAGGAGCACTTATACTTTAATAATTCAGACTTAAATTCAGTAAGATGCAAGTATGGTTTGCAAATTTGCAAATTTTACTCATGTAAAATTCTTCTCTATACTTGAAACATCTTCTTGACTAATTTAAAGAGTAGTTACACAGATCTGCCGCGAGTCAAATCTGGTCTAAGCGCGCCAAAGTCTTGTCTTGTGAATAAATACTGATGTTTCTATCGGCCAATGAAAACATAGTATTGATCACCAGGTAGCTGATATGCTTGTAGATGCAGCTAAAGTTTAGATGAATGAGTCCCTCTGACTATAATTTCCGAGGCCTTTACTCTGTAGAAAGGAAACCTTCATCCGAATCTACATTCGTATAACACTGTACTGAGATTTCTAATCAGAAACAGGTTAAGCAGTACTGCCATTGGTATTTGTCCAACCAAAGCAGGATAATCAATTCTGGTACAGTTTACATGCCGCTGAGCTGAGATTCCTTCGTCAAAACAGTCTTACGCTTTAATACTGAGATTAGGGTTTCTTCGCTAAAATCAGATCAACTTTACTGATACCATTTGAATATGCTAAAATGTCTTAAGACTCTTTCTGTTACGGCAGAGGTGTCACTTCAAGCTATAGTTTTATCTGCATCTAACAAGCCAGCACGATCGATCTACATGCGAATCAAACGTTGTCAAACGTCATGTCGGAATTATCAATTATTAAACACACTTTTAGTTGGACGATGGTTTAAGCGAGTGGCGTTAGGCCATGCTGGCTTAACCGGCTCAATCTAGTGTCATATTTCAAAATAGCTTTGTCGTGGATGGTCATGAGCATTTGAGATTTACACATTCACACAAGGTTTCCTTCCACTCCTAATGCAGACTCCTGCATTTCTGCGAACACACATTTTCATCTACTTTAAAACTTTATGCCCTATGCTGCCTAGGAACCTTTGTAGAAGCTATGGGTAAAGCACTGCGTTTGCAGTTCAAAGTCATTGGGGTCTTGAGAACCTCCTGCTGAGGGGCCTTGTGTGTTACAGGCCTTCTGTGTCAGGTCACATGAGTGGCACTGTGTGAGGGCAGGTTGTGCTGTCCAAAGGGGTGACTAGCTGTTGTAGGAGGCAGAGGTCCTGTTGGTGTCCTCCATTCATTCCAGGTTTGTCTGAGTCGGTGGCAGTAGCCTTGGGACTTTCAGATCTGCCCTGCTTGGTGTCGGGGGGGAAGCACTCAATCTGCATTCAGGCTTCTGGGTCTGAGAAATCCTTTATGCAGACTGGCTTCAGCTGCTGATAGTCTAATTGGAGTTTTTCTGGCTGTTAAGTCAAAACTCATAGTGAATCTGGTGGGGTGTGATCCAGAACAGAGAGCCTGTCTTGGTGGATCACACCAGTCAGGGACTTTGGAACAAAAGGGAATGTCTATTATGTTGGCATTGGTGCTGTGGTCTCCTAAGCTGCAGGCTCTGGCCCCTCCCCCCTTTGTGAAGGGTTGGGGGAGCTCTCGTTGCTGCTGCTGCTGCTGCGAAGTCCATCAGGTTGCAGGTTCCTGGGTGTGGTCCATTTGTAGTTGTTCGGGCTGTTTCAGTTCTTTTCGGACCACAATGTGTTTGTCTCTCACGCTGCTGAATTGTGGAGTCAGTGTTTGACTTTCAGTTCTGCATGCGGGTGGCCTTCAAGGGCCTTAGCTTTAGTGTCTCTTTAAATTCAAACAGTTCCTTACGTTCTTTAACTGGCAAGGTTCAACAGCTGTCAGAGCCTCCTGAGGACTGGTGACCTCCCTCAATTGCTCTGCTCTGTCATGGTTCTTGCATCTGTCCTGTGCCTTCTCATGCTGAGTGGGTTGGTTCTCTGTGGAACTCAGTGACTTGCAGCGTTCGTTCAATTACCTCCTGTTGGAAGCCCATATGAGCATGGGCTAAGGAGAGGATGAAGCTCTTTGTGGCTCAGGTCAGGTGTCAAGTGTGTGCTGGTGCTGCCGATCTCGCTGTCCCTTGCTCTGCGGTTGCAGGTCGTTGACTGCTTTAACTGAAGGGCAACCATCACATTGTTCCGCTGGGTCTCCAGGGGGTCCTGTATGTCCTGGGCAGACTGACACACTTTGGGGACATGAGAGAAAGAGATGGCACAGGCAAATGCAAGTTTGTACCGCTATGTGGGTCGTATAGGGAGTGACTAGCTGAAGTGGGGGAAGCCAGTGTGAGACTAAGGGGTTCAACTATCTTGGATGACAGCTGTAAGCGGTGTTGACTGATGACGGGGCTGGTACACGTCATTACTATTACTCAGAATACAGATGATTCCTTTCCAGAGATTAATCACCATAAGGTAAATGAATAGAACAAACTGGTAGAGAGAGAGAGAGAAAAAAGAAAAAAAATGAAATAAGAAAAGGGAAAGGAAGGAAAGAGGTTTTTACCTATTTAGTTTTGCTAGGAGATATGGTTAAGCAGGTGTCACTGGTTCAAGTGATGACCTAATCTCTAGACTAACAGAGAAACACCAGATGCCTTGAGGTCGAAAGGAGAAGAAACAACGGGAAGAGTTTCTAGTCCTTTCCGGAGCCAAAAGTGCACTGGACGGTGACCGTACTTCATGTACTCAGCACTAAGGAGTGAGGAGGGGGAGCTGAGAGATAGGTGTTAGCATAGTAATAACCTATAACTCATTATGCCACATTAAGGAAACAACAGTTTCTAGAACTACTGTAATCCTATAAAAAAAGGGAAGAGGGTGATGGTAGAATAACACAAAAAGGGTAAAAACAGAAGGTCCTTTTAGCTCTAGGGAACCTAAAGAGAAGGTGAATACCTAAGTGGATTTAATTAAATGCTAAGTTTAATTAAAACCAACTTGGCTGAATAGAGATATTCAGACTGAAACCAAAAGAAAGTGAAGGAAATAAAATGACACGTAGAGGAGGAATGAAGTTTAACAAAATAAAATGTCCTAAAAAAGATTTCCTAATAGATTTAGAAATCTAAAAGGAAAGGTAAACAGACAAAATTGATTTAGTTAAATTTTCAAATTTAACCAAATTCAACTTGGCTGCATAGGGATAGTCAGGTGAACAAAGTATTAGCATGAAGTAGAACTAAGATAGAGAAATAGGGTTAGGAAAAAAATGAATAGATAAATAAATAAAGAGTAAACTCGGAATTTCCTTGTAGCTTTAGGAGACAGGAAACTAAACAAATTGATTTAATTAAATTTTAAATTTAATTTAAATTCAACTTGACTGAATAGGGATACTCAGACTTGACAATGTGAGTGACGCCACGCACGCACACACACACACAAATGGTTTAAACCAGAGATGGGTGCCTTTGAGGCGTGCCTTGTGAAGCTTTGGAATTCAAGTGAATCGTTTGTCTTGCATCAGTGATTCGGAGCGTGTGTCAAACTGCCACAGTCACGTGATTTCAGTAAACGAGGCTTTGTGATGCATCCTAGCAGTTTCAAAGTGTTTCAAGATGTCCATGGTTCATCTCTAAGTCCCATGAACCCATGTCTATACATGATTTGTACATGAAATGTGCCTAACACATTTAAATGACGCATTTGATAAAGGGAAGTGACGTATTGTCATGTTTTGTCTGATATAGTTCAGTTTTTATTAACAAGCACTACCGTTTACTTAAATATCATGTCTTGACAGAAACCTCATGTTTAAGGATATTAGATGATTCATTGATCACTTTTAATTGATTACAACTTAATAATAACCATTTGTGAATGGCTTATTAAAGATGTCTCGTATTCCTATATCTCTAGTATTCACTACGCTTACTGTTCTGACCCGCAAAGGGGTGTTTTGAGCGGTTCGAACAGTGAATCGTTTGTGACGCAATTGATTCATTTGATTCCGAGCTTCACAATGCTTTGTGTTCCCATCAACAGTTCAAATCAAAGTCCCTCCTAAAAGGGATCCCAAAGTCTATAAAGTCTTCGGCTTGAATGCTTCGCGCTCATACGTGTCTAGGTGCTAGAAGGGTGCTAGCAGCTTTTAGTTGAGCTAAAGGGTTTTAACTTGTAGGGTATACGTGTAGGATTTCTATAGAGCTAGATTTGACTACACAAGGTTTGTTGTTTGCACAACAGTCTGTGATGTAGGTGCTGTTATCAGACTTTCAGAGGTGTCTGCTCTCCACGCTCTGTTGTCATGCGTTGCCAGGAGACCAATGCCAGCCTGCAACACGATCAGAATAGAGCAGAATTCTAACCGTGCTGCAAGTCCGCATTGAGAACTCCAGTGTGGTCACGCATAACTCACAAATCACAACAGCACATCACCTCACAGACAGTGGTGATTGCTAGTTAGCTAAGCTAGAATTTACACCACAAATTCGTTGCGTGCGTTTCATATGTGCGGTCCAGCGCATTAATATGAATACGGTGACGTAACGAATAGTAAAAAGGCCTTTAATCGGTGAATGGGGAGTCTCGCCCAGAACACCATTACAAACTCTGTAGTGAGATTTCTTCATCACACAGGTAAATTTATGCTGCTTAATCTGGAATTCCGTCATCAGAAAAAGGCTTATGCATTTACCGCTGAAAGTGGGGATTTCTTCGCCCAAGATCAGGGTAGTTTATTTGTTCGTGCTGCTAATCTGAGATTCGATCGTCAGAAAGACTTATGCATTTAAAGCTGAAAGTGGGGGTTTCTTCGCCCAAGTTCAGGTAAATTTATTCTAATACCCTTTGTACGCGCTGCTAATCTGCGATTCCGTCGTCAGAAAAGTCTTACGCTCGTTTACCAACTGAAATTATGATTTCTTCGATAATTTCAGGTTAGCTTCTTCGTGCCATTTAAATATGCATTATAGCATCGAGGAACGTTCTGCCGTTCAAGAGAATGCGCATTCAAGCCCTAGTTTTGCTGATTTTATCAGAAATTTGTATGTGCATGTATAAGATGTCAATAAAGATTATCAAAACACATGATTGATTACTGGTCCATCTGCAAACAATTGCTTAAAATGATGCCTGCATTCTCCACCAAATATGTAGCGAAAATTAACTCAAAGGGGAAATATTAATAATTAATCATAATTAATAATTATAATGAGTTATGAATAATTATTAATATTTCCCCTTTGAGTTAATTTTCGCTACACAGTACATTAGCAACATGCTAATGAAACATTTAGAAAGACAATTTACAAATATCACTAAATATATCATGATATCATGGATCATAAACAGTTATTATCGATCCATCTGCCATTTTCGCTATTGTCACTGCTTGCATTCTTCACAATACCTGCATTAAGTCTGTTGATTCAGCTGTGCACAGATCCAGACGTTAATACTGGCTTGTCTAATGCCTTGAACATGGGCTGGTATATGCAAAAGTTGGGGGCGTACATATTAATGATCCCGACTGTTGCGTCACAGTCGGTGTTATGTTGAGATTTGCTGTTTTTCCGTGGTGTTTTTCACGCACAAGATTTACATATGAAGGAGGAAACAATGTGTGTTTGAGACTCACTGTATGTCATTTCCATGTACAGAACTGGACATTTTTTTTATGTTCCCAGAACCAACACTGAATATTTGGAGAACGTAATTATAATAAAATTCTGTTAGCTGGGATGTTGCTGAAGACCAGCAACATTATGTTCGTCTGATATTTGTTACATTATGAATACAAACATATTTGTTTATTCACAATCTTTATGATCTGTTTAAAATAACATTTTGAAAGCACTATTGTATGTTTTTGTTTGGCTAATGTTTTTTTTTTTTTCTTCTTCTGGGGCATCAGGTGTTTATTCAGACAGAGAGTCAGTGTCAGTGAAGGAGGGAGATTCAGTCACTCTAATCACTGGTGTTCAAACAAACCAAGAAGAAGAGATTAAATGGTATTTCAACAGCGCTCGCATCGCACAGATCACTGGAGATCTCAGTTATATCTGTACAGATGTTCAGTGTAATGAAGGTAATGAGAGATTCGAGACAGACTGAAGCTGGATCATCAGACTGGATCTCTGACCATCACAAACATCACAAACACAGACTCTGGAGAATATGAACTACTGCTCTTCAGCAGAAGCAACAGTGAAAAGATCTTCAATGTTACTGTCCATGGTGAGTCATTAATAAATGTTTACATCACATTGTTAATGTTTATTGATTTTTAGAGAGATACTCAGAACTATTCATTTTCTTTTGCTATATATTAGTTCACTTACAGTATATATTCCATCTAACAGGGAATGTTCTCATAACTTTGGCTAACATTCTGTCAAGGTTCTTATAAAGTTATGAACAAATGTTCTTGTAACGTTAATAGAACATTTGTTTAACCCTCTGGAGTCTGAGGCTGATTTGGGGCCTGGAGAAGTTTTGACATGCCCTGACATTTGTGCTTTTTTCATTTGTTCATAAACACATTAATGACACAAGTGTCATTACACTGTATTCAACACAAACTAGGCTACCATAATATGTAAGAAACATGTATGTACATGTTTTTGTTTTTGAAGGAATAATGTTTATGCATGGTTATTGAAAAAACAAAAAACTTAAGTCACTGAAATAAGGCCAAAAAAAGTATATTAAATCTGTGTTCATAAGACTTCTGGGTATTGGAGGTTGTAGACTAGAGTTTTTGCTTCAGAATTATGTAAAAATTATGCTGCCTACTCCTTCATATAAAACAATATATTCATTTAGTATTTGTAAGTCACTTTTTGTCAAGAAACACAGTATGCGTGGAGGCGTGAATGATCATGAATAATGGGCCATTTACACCTGAGAAGACAAAAGAATCAAATAATAATGACCTGAAATGACTTGCATATTAATGAGGCCTTTCAGTCAGGTAGGGTGTGAAAAAACCCTCTGTAATCATGTCTCAGCTCAATTAAAATAATGGTATTCTATTATATTCTTTAAAATATAATGTATTTCTGTGATGCAATGTGTCTGAACAATTATGTTACCTCTGTGGCATTTCATATAGGCTTTTAGCTTAAAGCATGCACATTTGGAGAAATATTGATGGATTCTTATATGTTTATGTCAAATTTCTATACAGAGGAGTAATATTTATTCTATATTTATTCTATATATCATCACTATGAGTGCTGGATACAATTCATACTTGCAGCCGGAGGGCGCTCTGTACACCTTTAGGACACAAATCCATATAAAGAAGAAGAAGAACCAGGAACTAACTGCATGTCTTCTAGAGTTCACTAACCATGGCTTTAACATCCAGATAAACACTTTTCAAGACAATAAATACACGATTGAGATGATGTATGCATGTATTGCCCCAATTTGCGTCTGAATAGCGCTGGCTCCATGGGCGTGGCCGCATTAGCAGATAATGAGCTGAATCACAGACTTCTGACATGGCTCTCTTTTCATACAGATTACATAAACACAGAATGTTTGTTTTCGATTTGACTTGCACGATTTAAAACCTGACATTTCAACGTTTCTTTAGACATAAGTTAAATTTTTTGTCATTAGTATTCACTAAGTTACAGTTCATTTTCTGAGAACTATCAGATTGGACTTTGTTCAGAGGGAGACGAGAGATCACGCATCATGTTAGTTTTCTTTAATTTACAAAAAGCACAACATTTTGTTTTTACTCTGAGTGTACACAAATGAAAGAAGATATTCAACAGATTAAAATGGTGTATAACTCTTAATTGTATGTGCAACATTGACGGAGTATTTTGAGTCTCTTTCACACTGGTAAGAAAAAAACGTGGTGGTATCGCCGGCGATACCCTCAGACCTCAGAGTGTTAATGTTATCTGGTCTTTAATAATTGTTCCCTATAAAGTTTATTATTTGCATGTGTTTGTAAGTCTTACCAAACACTCAAGCGTTTTTAAACAATTCAAATGCAAGAAGAGGCAAAGTTCTCAGTCGCACATTTTTTCTGTGCGCACACACTCAAAGCACGCATACTCTCAGAGGCACCTTTCAGATGGCGGAGATGGTGGAGTACGAAAGGTTTTGTCTCCAATTACCCAGAATCTCACTAGTTGAAAATTATTCATTGTGCACTTTGATTTTAATTGTGGAAATGGCTTTTTCTGTCTTCTTTTATCTTTTATATATTCAGGCATCTTTTCTTCAGTCCACATATGAGAGTTACTGCAAGTTTCCCCTACAAATATGGCGGCACCATTGGCATGCGATCCAGCGGCCAATGGGACATCTATATATTTATTATATCTATGGTTGAGATAACTTAGACTGAATCCCAAATGGCACACTAGACCCTAATTGTCTTCTTTTTGTTAAGTAATGCCGCTTTGACTGTCTTCTGCCTAGCTTGCAGACTTGCGGACTCAGCTGATGTGTGCATTGAGGGTGCATAGCGGCTGCAAAAAGGGGCACTCGCAAGCACCCTTCAGAAATCTGTAATGATGAATGGGACACCCTACTGTCTTGTGGACTCAATACTCACACATGTGTCTCAACTTTTAGACAAAAAGTAATGATTTAAGAAAATCTAACAATGATCTTTTCAGTGTTACAAGTGATCTTTGTGTCACAACTGCTTAAGTTTATTACCTTTTTTATTCATTATGTGTCAACTTCATAACTATTTTCACCAGGTCATGAAACTACAGAAAAAGCAGTAATTTGACTTCTATTAAAACACACATGTTGAACTGCTTTTCATCTTTCTCCTTCTTCAGCAATGCACAAATGTTCATTGAAAACACTGTTGCAATTGCTGAAAGAAATAATTTAATAAAAGTGAAGGACCAAGAGCCCAATAAAAGCAAACACTAATCGTCATAATGGTAACTTCAAACAAAACATTTTCTTTAAAACATCAACATCTAAACATCTGTTTATTCTAAATAAGAACTTCAGTATAAAGAATGATAGCTGGGACAGATCTCTTTACAAATGCATTTGAGGTGCGATTTGTACCCAGATAGGCCCAGATCCGGCCCACATCTGGTACGCCACAACATAGTGTTGTGAGATCTAAATAGACAGATTTTCTATATAGAAAACATCCATGTGTGGGCCGGATCTAAACCATCCTTACTATCTGGGTAGAATTATGTCAGGTTACATCAATAAATAGTTCAGTTTTTTATTTATTTTATTTAAAACTAAATCTTTTCTTTTAGCAAGTTGTTATTTTTAAAAGTGTTTTTTCTTTCTTTCCTTTTTTCATCTGAGGCTGCAGTTGAGCTCTGATAGAGATGACAGAATTTAAACATGCCATGTATTTTCACCTTCTATTGTTATCTGTTAAAATGTTGATTTCATGTAAAATAAGATCATAGTTCTTTCATGTTCTGGAATTTTTTGTTGTGTTGTTGTTGTGTTTTTTTTTTTTATGTCTTTAGCTGAAAGATCCTCCAATCATCTTTTGGTTTGTGTTTCAGGTGTTTCTGCTGATGAACAATATAAAATGAAGACAATATCAGTGATCAGGGGAGAATATGTTATTCTAGATCCTGATGAAGACCTAAAAGATGTGATGATGTGGTATTTTAATGACAACATCATCGCTAAAATCACTGGAGATCTCAATAAAACCTGTATAGATGTTCAGTATGAAGATGAGAGATACAGAGGGAGACTGACAGTGAGTCAGACTGGATCTCTGACCATCATAAACACCAAAATCAAAGACTCTGGAGTCTATAGACTACTGATCATCAACAACAGCAACAGCTACAGCTACAGCATCAGCAGAGCGAAGAGCTTCAATCTTTCTGTCTTTGGTGTGTATCATTCAGTCATTCAATGCTCTTTCCATTGAGAAATGTTAAAAACAGTTTAACCCAAAAGCAAGCTTTCACTCAAAACCTTTACTAATTTTGTTAACATGAAGAAATGCATATTATATTAGTTTTCTGTGCTGATGTTTCCTGTTCAGCTCACAGTACTGTGTTGCTGTTTTAGCTGCTGTTTCTCAAAAACCTATTTTAAACCTTATTTTATCCATACAACTGACCAATGTAAAAGACAGGTGTACATGTGCCAGTTATATCAGTAAAATTGATTATCAGTTAATTGGTAACACTTTAGAATAATGGTCATTAGTTAACATTAGTTAACATGAACTAATAATGAACTGCACTTATAAAGCATTTATTTATCTTTGTTAATGTTAATTTCAACATTTACTAATACATTATTAAAATCTTGTTAACATTAGTTAATGCACCGTAAACTAACATGAACAAACCATGAACAGCTGTATTTTTATTAACTTATGTTAACAAAAATGAACAAATACAGTAACAAATGAACTGCTCATGGTTAGTTCATGTTAGTTAATACATTAACTAATGTTAACTAATGACCATTATTCTAAAGTGTTACCAGTTAATTTTCTAGTAATAATGACTGTCTTTATCTGTTCCTGGTTCAGTTCTGTCTACAGGTGAAATTGCAGGAATAAGTGCTGCTGCTGGTGCTGTTCTGCTGGTGGCTGCTACAGCTGGTGTGATTTACTGCATTGAAGAAAAAAAAAAACAACAACAATAAAGGGTAAGTATTACATACAAATGATTTAACAAGATTTACAGTGCAAAAAGAACAGTATTGAATACATTTGTATGTTATTATTATTATCATCTTTTTTGTTCTTTATTTTTGTCCTTTTATTTTTATCTTTATCATTATAAGGTCAGGCCATGCCAAATCAATATAAAAAATAATAATAATAGAAATAAACTAAATAACAAATAGTATAAATAGTTAAAGTGCAAATTTGTTCTGAGAGCAAGTGACTCCATAACGATAGTTGAAACATTTTAGATTGAAACCACAATGAATAATCACTCAAAATATCACTCTAAATAATTTGCATTACTGCAGTACAGAAGATGACAATGTGATAAAGTTTTAGACATTTTGATAATATTTATCACTCTTTATATTCCGCAAGCATCAGGAAACATTTGTTTGTGTAACTCAAACAAAATCCTTTCCATTTCTTTTATTCTATTAGAAGAAATGTGTTTTCATAGCAGATAATGATAATCTGTAGGAGACTCGTCAGAATTAATTTGAGTGAGACTCCCAATGAATCGTCCTCTAACCAGACTAAGACTGAGGCTGACAGTGAGACACCAATGAAAGAGTATTTATTACTTTGATACTTTCATTGAAGGTGACACCTCACACGGAACCTGAAGAGGCTTCAAGCAGAAATGATGGAACCAGTTGAAATTGAAACATTACCTAAAGAGTAATTGTGTCTCTAATCCTGGTACCAATGAAGTGACATCTGACCTATATTACATACCAATTTAAATGCAGCAACAACAACAAATCTGCTGTAACAAAGCAGCACATTACAACAGAATACAGAGTGTATGGTGATATGGAAGCCCTGAACCACTACATGAAATTATACTCTAAGCATCTTATTTAGTCTTTTTTCCCAATATTTAACAAGTTTTTTGAAACAATGACTTTATTCTCGAAATTTAATGAATTTATTCACATTTTATTTTGACTTATTTTCTTGAAATTTAACACGTTTTTTTCTTGAAAAAGAACGACTTCATTCATAAATTTTAATTGGTTGAGAAATGTTGATTTTTATTCTCAATATTTTATTTTGACTTTTTCTTGAAATTTAATGATTTTTTTTTTCAAAACAACATCTTAAAATGCAATGAGTTTACTCTCAACATTCTATTTCAACTTTTCTCTTGAAATGTAATCAGTTTAATCTTGATTTATAATGACTTTAATCTTGAGATTTTTTTATTGCTTGTCCCTCCACCCTGAATTTATTTTTTCATGTTGCTCTTCAGGGTTTCGATATGATGTTTTCCAGTATACAGAGGTTTATTAAAGCTGTTAAAGTGATTCAGACAGGAACAGTGAGAGATTTCTGTTTCTTGTCATTTGCACTGTAAGACCTATTAGTGCACTGATATAAGCTGTTTTGTCATGTATTGTACCAGATTACCTCACCAAGAAAGGCATTATGACCAAAAAGTGTATTTGACTTACACTATCATGCAGGTGCTCTTCATAACTGCACTACTTATACTTTAGGTGTTTTTACTGCTAATGTTGCTGTTATTGTAAAAGACTGGAATCATAATGTTGCTCTTTATAACTCTTGTTCATCCACCTTTATCATAAAACACTGGTTGACCAAATGTGAAATGTGAATAGCACCAAACAATCCATAACCAGTTTGGTGTAGCATGAACAAACATTTATTCATTTTCTTAAGTTGGTGAAATACTTTCCGTTGAGTATTTGTTACACTGGACACTTATAACTGAATGATGATACAGGCCCCATGTTGTTACTGTGCAGTTAAACCTGAAACATACTTGATGTGATGTTTGTAATGAAGAAATGTTACAGCACAATTTTTACACAAATGTGGCTATATGTGATAAAAACAATGCCATTTTTGTAGTAATTGAATTATCTTTATACGTTTTATATATATTTATTGTTAAAAATGAAAAGTTAAAAATGAAACTGTTACATTTAGTCTTATTGTAATTGTGAACCAAACACTGTGATATTTTATGAGGTGCTGATTAGTTTATATCACTGGCAACAAGTTCATGAAGTAGTGCCCAATGTGATTGTTTTGTTTTGTGTGTGTAAATCATGGAATTGAATTCTATCTGTGTTTGTCTTGTAAAATATTATCATTGTTTGTTGGAAATGGGGGGTGGGGGTTTTAGCTTATATCAGCCAAAAGAAAAAGTGCCTTAAAGTAAAAACCCAGCTAAACACTATTTTCTTTTCTGAAAGAAAATAAATGTGTAAGATCATTTTTTGTGTGATGAAATATATTAAAAACATATTTGATTTACTCATGCTGGAATCTGTGAGTCTCATTTACATTGAATCAATCAGTGATATCGACTGATGCACTAATTTTATTTCATTTATTAATGAACTATCAGGCAGTTTATATGAAGGGCACACTGTGTTTATTTTACTGTGATTTATTTATTGTACATTTATACCACACATGATGAATCTGCATTATAAATACACAACTAGATGTTTTTATGCTTTTTGGTCAATCATTTACACTGGCATTTTGGGGGCTTGAAAATGGAAGCTTTTAAAAAATAATACCGTTATCCTTTCCATTTTTAGTCATTTTCACAGATCCTAAAGGGGATCTTGCAATGTTGTCATCTGTACATAAAAAAAAAAAAAAAACCCAAAGGAAGACGTTTCCATTTTAGTACATTTTCATGTCTTAAATGTACCCTTAGATTTAACAGCTTAGATTGAGATTAAATTTAACATAATGAATAAAAAAAAATTAAGCTTCAGGTTCTGACAAGGCCAAAGCAATAAACAAAATCCCCAAACTTAACCCTTTTCTATTTGACCTAGCCAAAATTAAAACAAAGAAAAACTGTTCTCAGAAAACAACAAAAAAACTTTATTTATTTATTTTTTACAAAGGGGAACTAAACCACAGATCTCTGTTTGAGTGCATGACAAAGTCTTACATACCAAACTACATACTGATATACCACGACAGTGTACTCATATTACTGTGCTTCAGTTGCTATAAAAGTGTCATGATCACAAGTTGGAGTGCCCTATTTAGCCACCAGAGGGCACTCCAACCCGGACTGTTTCTCATCTCTTTTGAACTACAATTCCCATAACCCACTTCCCGGACTCATTTTCCCCTTCACTGCACCCAGCTGTTTTGTGTTTGTTCATTAGTGTCTGTCTATTTATACCTGGTTTGTTTCTGCTTTGGTTATGGTGTTTTCATGGATGTTACTGGTTTCTCCGTTTTGGTTTTCTTTGTGTTTTTCGTGTTTTTTGTATGGACCGTTTCTGTGGATTTTGACCCTTGCCTGTTTGGGGATTACGTTTCTGGATTTCCCCATTAAAAGCTGCACATGGATCTTACCTTCTCGTCTCTGTGAGTTACGTGACAAAAAGAGATGATATGTTCTGAGATGTGGGACTAGCTGGTCCAGCCTGAAATGTAAGCTTCTTTAATGGAATGTGACTTTACAGGATTTTTTTTTTTGTTTTGTTTTGTTTTTATGATTTGAAACATGTAATTTAAATGTGTCAAACTATTTTAGAGATTTTGTAATTCCCCATCAAAGTAGATGAGATAATTTGGATAGCTGTTGCAATCATACATGACAGCATTGAGGTTGTAACAAATTGCATGCACACTTTGTTTAATGAAGTGTCAAAGGGGTTACAGTTTGTTTGGTTAGTATTAGATGATGCAACTACACCATTATTTGGGGGGAAAAGGCATCTTTCTACATTGATGGCCATTCATATTATAGATGTTTCAAAAATGACAGATTTTTCCCTGTTTTCTGAAAGAATTTTAATATTAAGTCATCAGTCACACAGCATTTATTACTCGGGTGACATGCATGCCTACAAAGACAAAGCATGGCTTACATTGTTGGAAATTTGATTCAAACCCATATTACAGTAACTATAATAACTATATTTGGATCACGTGTTGTTGCTGTGTTTTGCCTTTGTTTGGCACAGTCACACTTTTGTTAAACATGTTTGCAGTATTTTTTCGTAGTAAAGATGTTTTGTTCAAACAGAGCCGTCCTCCCTTCCCTATGAAAAATACGTAAGTTGCATAGGGCCCCTCAACCACCAGGGGGCTCATTGCTTTCAAGAACGATTTAGTACTGTTTTAGTTTTGCTTTTGACAGTTTAAAAGCAGATTTTTAAACCACTAATGCAATAATTTGGCTATTAAAAACAGACATGTTGATCTGCTTTATCAATGCAAAAATGTTTTCTGAAAACACCTGCAATTGCTGAAAAAAAGCAACTCAACAAAAGTTAAGGGTCAAGAGCTCAACTAAAGCAAACACTGATCTCCATGACAGTGATCAAATGAAACATTTTCAATTAGACATCAACATCTAAACTTCTGTTAATTCTCAATAAGAGTTTCTGTAGATGTGTGACAGAAATAAAGTCAGTCTGGTTAGTAATAAGTGAAGCTGGTAATGCTGTTTGTGGAGATGGGCTTAGGACTTTAATATCTCAGTTCGGAGAAAGAGAGAAAATGCATGTTGGGAGCTGGACGTATGGAGGAAAATGGTCGCAACGTGGTGATCTGCTGCGGACGTTGTTGGGAGAAACATTTGAATCATAAGGAGTTGGTAACTAAAACATTACTGTACAGTGAATGTAGAGTGGACGATGGCAGAACATTCCAATGGTTAAGTGAAAGATCTCAAAGACTTAGATCCTGTGAGATTAGAGCAAGATGATGAGATGTGTTGAAGTAAGAAAGAAGAAACAAGTTAGACAACGATCGGACTCCAGTAGTAGTGTGGAGTCACTAGATACTGTCAAACAAAGTAAAACTGAAGAAAGCAGATCTAGAAGGATTAATGCTAATAAAATACCAAGTGAAACATTTAAAGTAGTCATAGTGTTTGATCAGCATGGAGGGCCTGATTTACACCCGATACATATGACAAAAGCAATTGTGAAAGAAATAGGCAAAATTAATCATGCTAGGGGAAACGATCATTTCATGGGAAACGTTAGATTGCTTATTTTTGCAGCATCAGAAAAACAGCGTGCACAAGTGTTAAGTCAAGATTACTTCACACATACCAGGTACAACAACAAAAGCAAGAGGAGTGATAACAGGAATACCAATATCAGTTTCCATTGAAGAAATAAAAAAAAAGTTTGAAAGGGGGTGAGCTAATGGATGCAAAAAGGCTGACTAAAGGAAAGGAGAAAGTTGAGAGTTTGTCAGTCCTTCTATATTTTAAGGCAGAAATGCCTAGTAAAGTTCAATTGGGATATATGAACTATCCAGTGGGAGAATACATTCCTCCCCCCATTAAGATGTTTTAAATGTCAACGATTTGGACATGTTGCGGCCCAATGCAGAGACAAGAGAAGGTGTGCTAAATGTGGAGGGGAACATGAGTATGGAAACTGTGGGGAAAAGTTGACTTAAAATGCTGTAATTGTGGAGGCCAACATATTGCAGCTCATGGGGGTTGTGAAAAGCAAAAGGAAGCAATTAATGTCACAATACAGCACACTATGAAAAGTGATAGGATAAAGTCAGTAGTGGAAGCAGCTAAAAATTACTTGGGGATTATAGCAAAGGCTGATGAAGTGCATGAAATACTAAATATTAATCATGAAGGAACACAAAATAGTTAAATGGTTTATGATGTTGTCTATTCTTCAGTGGAATGCACGAAGTTTAGTTGCAAATGGACAAGAATTCAAAAGATATGTTAGTGAATTATCAAGCAAACCAGATATTATATGCATTCAAGAGACATGGTTAAAACCACAACTAGATTTTGTGTTAAATGGATACAATAGTATAAGATGTAACAGAGGAAAAGATAGAGGAGGAGGATTTTTGACATTTATTAAGGAAGGAATATCATACAGACCAATCAAGGTAGCTGAAGAATATGAATGTGTTGTGACTGAGATATTTAACAATGAGGACAAAGGTAAAATGGTAATTATCAATTATTACAATCCTTGTAAAATATTAACAAATGAGATAATGAAGAATATTTGAAAAAAAAAAAAAAAAGGCCATAAAGAAATATGGTGTGGGGACTTTAATGCCCATGATACTCTATGGGGAAGTAGAATTAAAGACTTAAATGGAGAAGTGGTAGAAGAAATGATGGATGATAGAAGGCTGGTATGTTTAAACAATGGTACCGGTACACACATAAATATATATAGAAATTAAACATCTTGTATAGATTTAACACTAGTGGATAGGAAACTTGCTAATAGGTGTGAATGGGAAGTGGATCAAAATACAAATATTGGTAGCGATCATTTCCCAATTTCTGCAAGATGGAGACAAATGTATATATACAACAAAACTATGTACATCACAAATGGTGCTTTCAGAAAGCCAACTGGGAAAAGTATTTGGAATGTTGTAATGATGAGATGAAGAACTCATCTTGTAGGTTGGATGAGACTATTGATGATATTCAAAGATTCATTGTTTTTATCTTTCTAAATGCAGCAAATCAGAGTATTCCAATCAGTAAAAACCAAAACAAAAGAACAAATGTGCCATGGTGGAATGAAAAATGCACAGAAGCAACTACAGATCGAAACAAAGCATTTAAGAAATTACGCAAAACATTAACAATGGATAATTTGGTAGATTATCAAAAGAAAAAAGCTATGGCAAGGAAGGTAATTAAAGAAGCTAAGAAAGAAACTTGGAGACAATTTTGTTCAACAATTGGAAGAGAAAAAACTTTGGATAAGATGTGGATGATGATGATGATAAAGAAAATGACAGGTAAATATAAATGGTCACAAATACCAGTGTTAATTGATGGACGAAATCATGCTGTATCAGATTCTGATAAGGCAAATATGTTAGGTAAAAAGTTTGCTGACATTCATAAAGGTAACCACTTAGATTAAATGTTCAAAAAGAGAAAAGATGAAATCTTGAAGGAAAATAAAGATGTATTAAATGCTAAACAAGAGACAAATACTATACTAGATGCTAAATTAACTATGTCAGAACCTAAAATGGCCTTAAATAACACTGGGTACTCCTCGCCAGGAATAGACAATATATGTTATGTTATGCTTAGGAAATTACCAGATGGAATACTGAATAAGATTCTAGAATTATTTAATGAAGTATGGAATAAGGGCAAACTGCCAAAGATGTGGAAAAGGGCAATAATTCTTCCATTTTCTAAGCCAGGAAAAGACCAAAGCAATCCAGAGAATTACAGACCTATTGTGCTGACATCACATTTAGGGAAATTAATGGAGAAAATAATAGTGGCCAGACTAAATTATTTTTTGGAGAAGAATTGTTTACTTTAAGATTACCAAACTGGTTTCAGAAAAGGTAGATCTACAGTGGTTGCTTTGGCAAAGTTGTGTAATGAAGTGGAGAAAACATTTATTATGAAAGAGGTAATGGTGGCTGTGTTTTTAGATATAGAAAAAGCATATGATACTATGTGGAGAGAAGGGTCATTGATCAAACTGGATAGAATGGGAATTGGTGGGGAAATATACAATTTTATATTGGACTTCCTCTCACAGCGTACTTTTTGAGTTAAAGTAGACTCCGAAAATTCAGATGAGTTTACAATAGAGAGTGGAATTCCTCAAGGAAGTGTAATCAGTCCCATTTTATTTAATTTGATGATTAATGATGTATTTGTAAAACTAGGACAAGAAAGTGAAGGATTACTATATGCGGATGATGCTGTAATATGGAAAAGAGGCAGAAATATTCCATACATAACAATAATGCAAAAGAAAATTCAGTCATTAGAACAATAGGGAGTTGAATGGGGATTTAAATTTTCTATACAAAAATCAAATGTTATGTTCTTTACAAGAAAGAAAGTTGCTGATAACCAAAAATTGTTTATTTACAAGCAAACCCTGGAGAGAGTCATGAAATTTAAATATCAGAATTTGGATGGATGAAAAATGTACATGGAAATATCATATTAATCACATTGAAACTAAATGTAAAAAAAAGTCATAAATATGATGAGAATGATTACTGGAAGCAGATAACCATCTTTAATGGATATATATATATATATATCCATTAAAGATGGTTTATCTGCTTCCAGTAATCATTCTCATCATATTTATGACTTTTTTTATATATATATCGTTAATCAGGTCAGTTATAGATTATGGATGTATAGTATATAGCACAACATGCCAAACTAATTTAAAGTTTAGAGCACTGAGAATGGTCATAGGTGCTATTAAAACAACTCCAACAAGTGCTATACTGGTAGAGACAAAAGAAGCCCCACTTACATTAAGATTCATTAAACTGGCATTGACATAGGGTTAGGTTACTAGGGAGTAGTAATAATCCAGTAATGTCAGTATTAAATGATTGTTGGGAATATCAAACAAAGGCTAAAGGGTTTGAATGGAACATACATCATTTAGCAGAACAGTACGGCATTAAAGAGTTAGAGTTTAGTCCTGCAATAGTTCTGAGTGAAGTTCCTCCCTGGATGCTTCCAATGCCAGAAGTCAACATAGAACTATTGAAAGAAAAAAGAGAATACTCAGATGAACAGAGTTTTGCATGGTATAGTGAAAGATATTTGTCTTCTTCATTTTATGGTTTTATCAATATTTACACAGATGGATCAAAAGATCAAAATGGTCATTGTGGTGTAGGAGTTTATATTCCTGAATTTAAAAAAGGTCTGAAGTATAGACTAAATAATTTCCTTTCAGTATATTCAATTGAAATGATTGGTATAATAACAGCATTAGGGTGGACAGAAGAGATAAAACCATTAAAATCGCTAATATGCTCAGATTATACTGTTAAATATTCAAAGCCTAGTAATAACAGTTCAGTTCTGTTGGGTTCCAGCACATATTGGAATTAGAGGTAATGAAAAGGTAGATGATTTAGCTAAAAAGGCACTAAAAAATAAAGAAATAGAAATTAATGTTCCAATAGGGAAAGGAGAAGCAAAAGCTAAAATAAAATTTGAAATAACAAAGAAATGGCAACAGGAATGGGAAGCAGAACCTAAGGCTAAGCAATATTACAATTTTCAGAAACAGGTTGGAGGAAAGAGAATTAATATGAAAAATAGGAAGGAAGAAATAGTATACAAGAGATTAAGAATGGAACATACAGGACTGGATGCAACACTAAAGCTGATAGGAAAAGGAAATGGTTTATGTACAGAATGCCAAACACAGGAAGATGTAAAACATGTTTTATTTAGATGTAGAAGGTACAGTGATCAGAGACAAAGATGAAAAGAAATGGATGATGGCATTGAGGATATTCTTGGGGAACAAGGAATGCAAAGTGAAAGAATTAGAACCTTATTTATTTTCCTTAAAGACAGTGATTTAATAAGAAGAATTTAAAAGTTTTTTTTTTTTTTTTTTTTTTTTTTTTGCCCCATTTTGATAGAATAACCAAAGGTTTACTGCAACACTCTACACACTCCTGTACAGTAGGTGGCGGTTTGCAACACATAAACGATGCAATCTGCCAAGAAACTAAAAGAAGAAGAAGAAGAAGAAGAAGTAGTAGTAGTAGTAGTAGTTTGTGGAGTTGTTTAATCAGATCTTCAGAGATTTAATGTCTTTTATCTTCAGTTCATCTAAGGCTGTGGCTGAAGAAAGTTGTAGTTTGTGTTCTTATTTCTCTTTCTTTCAGTGTTTGTTCACAGCAGGTGTTTGAATGATTTAAAGAATGTTTCAGGAACATCATACTAACCTTTAAATAACATTCTACTAACATTAAGGAAACTGGACAATTTATGTTCTTGGAATGTTACAAATCAACGTTCCTACAATGTTGAATTTTTAATCAAAATTAAGTTCAAAGAATGTTCGAGGAACATCATACCTTATAAAAATGTTCCTCTAGCATCAAGAAAACTGGAAATATTGCAGGGAGCCACTACTAAACTCTTCACAAGCTCCTAGGGTTTTGCTTTTGGTTGTCATTTGTTGAAATAAATGTAAAAATACAGTGTGTTTGTGTCTGTCTGCTGAAAATGACCCAAAATCTCAGATTCTCCTCCCAGCTCTGTGATTGTGGAAAAGTTGAATATTTACCATGACAACAGTTGTAGGCCTACTCTATTATGCTCGTTCAAAAATCATTAAAACGTTTCCAACAAAGAAATCAATCAACTTCTCTCAGCGTGTTGAACATGTAGATTTTATTTGGATATTCATATGATGGCTGAAGCAGCAGCAAGCGTCCTCCAGCGTGCGACACGGTAATCGGATCAACATTGTAAACGAAATTCTACAAAAATTTTGTGAAAAAAATTAAATTATCATGAGATTCGATAAATAGCTTCTATTCCCTGCAAACGATACCATGAAGAATGAGAATGTTCCAGAAACAAAACAAAAGGTAAGCAAATATCCATATTAATTTCAGTGCAAGTAACGCGGTGTGACGTAGGTTTGTCGTCGTCTTCTTCAACGGTGGTTGGCATCCAGCTTAATGGTGCAGTACCGCCACCTTCTGTTCCGGAGTGTGGATCAGTCAGTAAATTCACAATATAATCTACAATTTTTCATTGATTGAGGGAAAGGGAGAAAAAAAAACTTACCATTATATCCTATAATAAAGCCTAGTATCCCTTTAAAAAAAAACGACAATTCTCTCACCTGTGCGCTATCATTCATACTCATAGTTTCTGCACCCCTCGTTCCTTTAGTCTATTATCCATTATCAGCCTCTCCCTCTGATATTTCCAAAATGTAGAATTACATGTTCCACAGATTCCTCTTCCTGACACTCCTCACACATACCCGTGTGATGTTGTTTCCCCACCATTTTTAATTTTTAATTTAGAGCACAGTTTCCCAGCCTTAGTCTCGTTAGTACCGTTTCCTCTTTTCTGTCTCCACCTCCTACCTTATTTACTTTAATACTCTTTTGAATATGGTATACATGTCTCCCTTTCCCCTCACTATCCCACATTTCTTGCCATTTTTTGGTTAATTTTTTCCCAGATTATACATTTTACTTCCGCTTTACTGATTCTTATTTGCATTTCAAAAATTTTCCTCCTTTAATGCCTTTTTTTGTGACCTTGTCCACTTTTTCATTCCCATTCACTCCTACGTGTGCCGGAACCCATACAAATTTAACTAGTCCACCCTGGTGTGTTATTCTTGTAACTGAGTATAGATTTTCATATCCTGTCGACTTGAATGGAACGATATTAGACTAACTAGAGCTGAAGCTGAGTCTGTACATATTTTGATTTTGTCAATTTTTGCTTTTTCCACCAAACGTAATGCAACTAAAATTGCAACCATCTCCACTGTACATACTGTTAAATTATTAGAAGTTCTTCTATTGATTTAAATTCCTCATGCTGGAACTACCACACCCATTCCTGTTACCTCTGTTTCAGGGTTCAATTGAAGAATTGATTTTCATATCAGATACCTATCTAATACAATCCAATACATCCCTAAAGTTCATAAATTAATTATGACGAAGGCATACTTAATGTGTAAAGACAGGCCAAATAGAGCCTCACAGAGCTTCACAATATTTCGCTGATCATTTGTTCCCTTTTCATCTGTCCAACAAATGCAAACTCAACACAACTGTGAACATGAACAGTGGCAATAAAGGTAAACATGACTTTAAAACTTTTTAAGCTGTCTTAAAATCTCTAATTATATTTGAGCAAAAGATAATATTTAAAAAAATAATAAACATTTTTTTGAAGATCTGTGTGTAATTGTGCCTATTGTGCAAGATTCAGCTATAGAATAAAATAATATAACATTCAGCTAACAGAAAAGTGATGCTGACAGATCACAGCGAAAGTCCAATCTCTCGTTTAGAGAGTTCCCTACGTGTGCGTACACTGAAGTGACTTTTATTATGAAATATCTCGTTCGTGACATTAGTTTCCGCTATTGCGGTTTACTTTCACTTTCACAAGCCGCTCGCTGTCCATTTCTTCATGTGTTAATGCGCGCGATGGAATACCACATTTAATACATCGTGTATATGTTAGAAAATTCAGCACAACTGGATGATGCCAATGGATGTGAACATTCAAATACTATATATATATATAAAGAGTTCAGTTCTCCTGTCATTCTTCGGAGACCCGTGTTTGTGCATCCACCTGTAAATGCGTGTTCCTCCCCCCCCAAACCCCTGGAGCCGATTCTAAACATTTTATTGGCCATGTCAATCACAGTAATGATTAGCTACACCCCCAGTCACTGTAACTTCAGCCAATGAATAGGTTGCAGGGCGGGGATTTCCGCACAACAGTTCGCGGGAAGTATCTTTATAGAGTATTGGTGCGCAAAGTGCATGGAAAGCATGGACGTGATTTTAAGTTTTGTGTTTTTGTTTTTATTTGCAGACGGTAAGACATTCTACGTTACAATCTCTGTTCTAGTCAACCATAAAAATTAATAACAAATGTTGCGCAGTAATTTGGCAGAATATGTTTGTCCCACGTCTCCGCAATTTCTCGCAATTTCTTGTATCATATGAAGTAGAAACGCATCAATGTAAACTGAATAAAAAAACTTATACCAAATGAATAAATGAACATCAAAGAAAAAGTAGTAGGCTATTTTTTCTTTTACTGCATTAAAAGTACATTTTGCATTTAATAGCAAATAGTGTTTTATGTGTAATATTCTTAATGGGTGATATAAATCTATGAGATTAGGCTACTTAACTTTAAGAACAGGGAAGGCAGGTAATATATGAACCATGATTTGGTTGACGACTTTTGGTCCGTGTAACGCTTCACAATTCAATTTTCAGACCATACAATGCAAATGCAAAAATGACAAATTGAAACCAGACGTTCATTTTTCTTGTTTTTCGGTTACATCATCAGAGGTGGGTAATCCAGGGGTCAAAGAGTAAAAGTCCTGCCATATTTTTATTCCACCCACTGAAGCATTAATGAGATAAATAAGTGATTAATTGAGTGATGATTGAGCATTATTGAAGACACCTGATGATAACAAGCAGAATCACCAAAGGAGAAAATCACAATTTTTAAGTTACCATCATCGAGGTCAGGGTTTGCTTTAGTTGAGCTCTTGACCCTCGCCTTTTTAATATTAGATTTTGTTTGGGCAGTTTTAACTGCATTAAAACTAACCAGACAAGCAAAGTTAAAAGATGAACAGGTGTTGGTTTTGTTTTCACATAATTATTATTTGATTTGAATCACTGAACTCATCTAGAGCCCAATCTCTGAGTTAGATTTACATTATTGATTACAGCAGCACTGTGATTATACAGCACAAGATCAGCTTTTACAATACAGATTTTTTTTTTTTTTTAAAAAGTTGTCTTTATCACAATATATATATATATGTGTGTGTGTGTGTGTGTGTTAGCCACACAGACATCAAGAATCAGTGTACTGTATGAATCTCAACAATGGTGACAAGCAACATATTCTGATCAACAGATCAACTCTGAACATTAGAAAACAAGCTACTAAAAAGTCACAGAAAAACAGCAAAATTTTAATAGTGAGAATAAAGAAAAATTACTAAGACAATTCAGCTCATAATTTATTCATGCAGCAAAGCATGATGGGAGCCATGGATGAATTTTGATTGGTGGCTCCCAGAATGCATTGCAACATGCTTTATGATGGCCATCACTGTTGAGATTCACAGGATGATTATTGATGTCTGTGTGTTTAAATGAGCTCTGCTTTTTTTTTAAAATCAGAACTCTTAAAAAAAAAAAAAATGTATTGATAAAGTTGATCTTGTGCTATAGAATCACAGTGCTGCTGTAATCAATAATGTAAATCTAACTCAGAGATTGGGCTCTAAATGCATTCAGTGATTCAGATCAAATAATAATGATGTAAAAACATAACCAGCAACACCTGATCATCTTTTAACTTTGCTTTTCTAGTTGGTTTTAATACAGTTAAAACTGCCCAGACAAAATCTAAAATTAAAAAAAGTCAAGGGTCAAGAGCTCAACTAAAGCAAACCCTGACCTCGATGATGGTGTCTTAAAAATTGTGATTTTCTCCTTTGGTGATTCTGCTTGTTATCATCAGGTGTCTTCAATAATGCTCAATCATCACTCAATTAATCACTTATTTATCTCATTAATGCTTCAGTGGGTAGAATAAAAATATGGCAGGACTTTTACTGTTTGCCCCCGTGGATTACCCACCTCTGTACATCATCAATGGATATTTGCCATTTTACCCCTTTTTTCAATTTTACTTTGGCTAAATTACGACTTTAGAAACAATAATTTGAATAAATGAAATCTAACCGATTTCTATTTTTCCATTGTTTGTCTTGTAATTTGCGCTGTGGGCTGTACCATTAGCACAGGGGGTGTGGCCGCAGATCATCTCATTGATGTAACTGCTTTGTTTACACTGCATGCGTGTTGAGGAGTAGTTTAAAAGAATGGAGGATGACCTTTTTCACCCAAAGTGCTATCATGTTTAATTATTAATATAATAACTGTGCTAAATATAAGGCAGTCCGGACTGGCCATCGCGTATCCAGACATATTTCTCACAATCTCTTTGATCTGTAGAAAACATTTTCACAGCACTTCCTGTTTTATCATTTTATTTGGTTTATAATTGTTCGTTTCTATAGGTTCATCTGGCACTAATAGAGTTAAAGTGTCTGTGATGCGGGGAGATTCAGTCACTCTAAACACTAACGTTGAAACAGACAAACAAGACGATATATCATGGTATTTTAATAACACTCACATCGCTCAAATCACTGGAGATCTCCGTTATAGTTGTACAGATGTTCAGTGTAATGAAGGAACTGAGAGATTCAGAGACAGACTGAAGCTGGATCATCAGACTGGATCTCTGACCATCACAAACACCAGAAACACAGACTGTGGAGAATATAAACTACTGATCACCAGCAGCAGCGACAGTGAAAAGATCTTCAGTGTTTCTGTTCATGGTGAGTGTCATTTAATGAATTTCATGAGTGAACCTGTTTAAAACAACGTTGTATTTGTTATACAGGTGCTGGTCATATAATTAGAATATCATGAAAAAGTTCATTTTTTATTGTAAATTATTTTTAAAAATGAAACTTTCATATATTCTAGATTCCCTACATGTAAAGTAAAACATTTCAAAAGTTTTTTTTTTTTTTTTTTTTTTTTTTTTTTTAATTTTGATGATTAGAGCGTACAGCTCATGAAAGTCCAAAATCCAGTATCTCAAAATATTAGAATGTTTCCTAAGATCAATCAAAAAATGGATTTTCAAAACAGAAAAGTTCAAGTTCTTTAAAGTATGTTAATTTGTGCACTCAATACTTGGTCAGCAGCACATATTCCAGCAAATGATTTGCTCCTAGCACAAATTACAGCATCGTTGAAGTGTGGCATGGAAGTGATCAGCCTGTGGCACTGCTGAGGCACTATTGAGCCTTCAGATCATCTGTATATTGTTGGATCGACTGTTTCTCATCTTTCTCTTGAAAATATCCCATAGATTCAGGTTAGGCATGTTGGCTGGCCAATAAAGCACAGTAATATCATGGTCAGCAAACCACTTGGAAGTGGTTTTTGCACTGTGGGCAGGTGCTAAAGTCCTGCTGGAAAGGAAATCAGCATCTCCATAAAGCTTGTCAGCAGATGGAAGCATAAAGTGCTCCCAAATCTCCTGGAAGATGGCTGCATTGACTTTGCACTTGATAAAACACAATGGACCAACACCAGCAGACGTCACGGCCCCCCAAATCATTACTAACTTCAGAAACTTCCCACTAGACTTCAAGCAGCTTGGATTCTGTGCCTCTCTAGTCTTCCTTCAGACTCTGGGACCATGATTTCAACATGAAATGCAAAATTTACTTTTATCTGAAAAGAGGACTTTCGACCACTGTTCACTGTCCAGTTTTTTTTTCTCCTTAGCCCAGGTAAGATGCTTCTGACATTGTTTCTGTTTCAGAAGTGGCTTGGTAGTCCTTTTCCTGAAGATGTCTGAGTGTGGTGACTCTTGATGCGCTGACTCCGGCTTCATTCTACTCATTGTGAAGCTCTCCCAAGTGTTTGAATCGGCTTTACTTGACAGTATTCTCAAGCTTGCAGTCATCCCTGTTGCTTGTGCACCTTTGCCTACCCAATTTCTTCCTTCCAGTCAACTTTGCATTCAATATGCTTTGATACATCACTCTGTAAACAGCCACCCCATTCAGTAATGACCATCTGTGACTTACTCTCTTTGTGGAGGGTGTCAATGATTGTCTCCTGGACCATTGCCAAGTCAGCAGTCTTCCCCATTAGTGTGGTTTTCAAAGAACAAGAGATACCCAGAATTTATACTGTAGGGATCGTCATTTAATGAAACTCAAATGTAAATATTCTAATATTTTGAGATACTGGATTTTGGACTTTCATGAGCTGTACGCTCTAATCAACAAATTAAAAAAAAAACAAAACAAAAAAAAACTTTTGAAATGTTTTACTTTACATGTAGGGAATCTAGTATAAATGAAAGTTTCATTTTTTAAAATAATTTACAATAAAAAAATGAACTTTTTCACGATATTCTAATTATATGACCAGCACCTGTATAACACATACAGTTGTGCTCAAAATTATTCATACACTTTGTAAATATGACTAAAGAAGGCTGTGAAAATAAATCTGCATTGTTAATCCTTTTGATCTTTTATTTTAAAAATGTACAAAAATCCAACTGTATATTGAAGAATAAGTATTTTAAATCGGGGGAAAATCTCATTATGAATTTTTTTTTTTTTTTTCTCTGATACACATTGCTCACAATTAATCATACCCTTTTATTCAATACTTTTTTGCAACCTCCTTTTGTCAAGATAACAGCTCTGAGTCATCTTCTATAATGCCTGATGAGTTTGGAGAACACCTGAGAAGAGATCAGAGACCATTCCTTCATACAGAATCTCTCCAGATCCTTCAGATTTCTAGCTCCATGTTGGTGCTTCTCTTCAGTTCACTCCACTCATTTTCTTTGGGGTTCAGGTCAGGGGACTGGGATGGTCATGGCAGAAGCTTCATTTTGTGTTTAGTGACACATTTTTGTGTTGATTTTGATGTTTGTTTTTGGATTATTGCCCTGAAGGAAGATCCAGCCCTGGCCCATTATAAGAGTTCTAACAGGGACAGTCAGGTTTAGATTTTTTATCTTTTGCCATTTGATAGAATCCATGATTCCATGTATCTGAACAAGATCCAGCAGTATATTTCATTGTACACATGGGATACTTTTTATCCCTGTGCACCAAACCAATATTAAGTGTTTGCTGCTAAGAAAGCTCATTTTAAAAAGTACCCCATGTGTAAAATGAAATATATTGCTGGATCTTTAATGTTGTGGGCCTATTTTTCTGCCGGAGATCCTGGACATCTTGTTCAGATAGATAATATCATGGATTCAATCAAAAAGCAAAAGATAAAAAATCAAAACCTGACTGTCCCTGTTAGAACTCTTACAATGGGCTGTGGTTGGATCTTCCATCAGGACAATGATCCAAAACAAACATCAAAATCAACACAAAAATGTGTCACTGAGCACAAAATGAAGCTTCTGCCATGGCCGTCCCAGTCCCCTGACCTGAACCCCAAAGAAAATGAGTGGAGTGAAC
>NC_063063.1:30759296-30801633 GCF_018812025.1 Megalobrama amblycephala
AGTAAAAGTCCTGCCATATTTTTATTCCACCCACTGAAGCATTAATGAGATAAATAAGTGATTAATTGAGTGATGATTGAGCATTATTGAAGACACCTGATGATAACAAGCAGAATCACCAAAGGAGAAAATCACTATTTTTAAGACACCATCATCGAGGTCAGGGTTTGCTTTAGTTGAGCTCTTGACCCTTGACTTTTTAATATTAGATTTTGTTTGGGCAGTTTTAACTGTATTAAAACCAACCAGAAAAGCAAAGTTGAAAGATGATCAGGTGTTGGTTATGTTTTCACATAATTATTATTTGATCTGAATCACTGAACTTATTTAGAGCCCAATCTCTGAGTTAGATTTACATTATTGATTACAGCAGCACTGTGATTCTACAACAGAAGATCAGCTTTTACATACAGAATTTTTTTTTTAAAAAGTTGTCTTTATCACACACACAAAAATAAATATATATATATATATATATATATATGTTTTTGGCACACACATACATCAAGAATCAGCCTGTGAATCTCAACAACGGTGACAAGCAAATATTCTGATCAACAGATCAACTCTGAACATTAGAAAACAAGCTACTAAAAAGTCACAGAAAAACAGCAAAATTTTAATAGTGAGAATAAAGAAAATTACTAAGACAATACAGCTCATAATTTATTCATGCAGCAATGCATGATGGGAGGCATGGATGAATTTTGATTGGTGGCTCCCAGAATGCATTGCAACATGCTTTATTATTCTCACCACTGTTGAGATTCACAGGATGATTCTTGATGTCTGTGTGTTTAAATGAGCTTTTTTTTTTTTTTTTAAATCAGAACTCTAAAAAAAAAAAATTGTATTGATAAAGTTGATCTTGTGCTGTAGAATCACAGTGCTGCTGTAATCAATAATGTAAATCTAACTCAGAGATTGGGCTCTAAATAAGTTCAGTGATTCAGATCAAATAATAATGTAAAAACATAACCAACAATACCTAATCATCTTTTAACTTTGCTTTTCTGGTTGGTTTTAATACAGTTAAAACTGTCCAAACAAAAATCTCATATTAAAAAGTCAAGGGTCAAGAGCTCAACTAAAACAAACCCTGACCTCGATGATGGTATCTTTAAAATTGTGATTTTCTCCTTTGGTGATTCTGCTTGTTATCATCAGGTGTCTTCAATAATGCTCAATCATCACTCAATTAATCACTTATTTATCTCATTAATGCTTCAGTGGGTAGAATAAAAATATGGCAGGACTTTTACTCTTTGACCCCTGGATTACCCACCTCTGAGGAGACATTAGTAAAAATGATTATCAGTCACTCTATAAATTATAATGACTCTGTCTTTATCTGTTCCAGATTCAGGTCTGTCTTCAGGTGCTGCAGCAGGAATAGCTGTTGGTGTCTTACTGCTTGTGGCGGCTGTTGTGATTTTTTGCTGCAAGCGTCAAATAAGAAGAAAAGGTAAGAATCACAGTAGTGATGAGAAGTTTGATTCTTTTCTGCAAACTGGTTCTTTCATAGTGCTTGTTTCAGTAACCAGAACCTCAATACTAGGGATGTACTGATCAAGTTTTTTGTGCCCCTGATCAGGGATGTTCAGAGAGGGGGCAGGGGCTCAAATGTGAGAAAGGGGCATCTATCACTACAATTATTTTTATATAATTTCAATATAATGGTTACTATAGTAATTATGTACACTGTCTGGCCACTTTATTAGGTACATCTTGCTAGTACCAAGTTGGACTCAATTTTGACTTCAGAATTGCCTTAATTTTTCATGGCATAGATTCAACAAGGTGCTGGAAATAATCCTCAGAGATTTTGCTCCATATTGACCTGATCACATCAAGCAGTTGCTGCAGATCTGTCGGCTGCACATCCATGATGTGAATCTCCCGTTCCAGCACATTCTAAAGCTGCTGTATTGGATTCAGATCTGGTGACTGGAGGCCATTTCAGTATAGTGAACTCAATGTCATGTTCAAAAAATCAGTATGAGATGATTTGAGTTTTGTGACATGGAGAGTGGACATGGTCTGCAACAGTACTCAGGTAGGCTGTGGTGTTTAAACAACACATAGTTGGTTCTAAGGGGCCCAAAGTGTGTCAAGAAAATATATAAAACCATTACACCAGCAGAAACCTGAATCATTGAGGCAAAACAGGATGGATCCATCCTTTCATGTTGTTGATGCCAAGTTCTGACCCTTCCATCTGAATCTCACAACAGAAATCCAGACTCATCCAAACAGACAAAGTTTTTCCAATCTTCTATTGTCTGTTTTTGGTGAGCCCATGTGAATTGTAGCCTCAGTTTCTTGTTCTCAGCTGACAGGAGTGGCACCAGTGTTTCTTCTGCTTCTGTAGCTCATCTGCTTCAAGAGCAGTGATGGGAATGAAGGCGTTAGTGATGGGTTACTAACGCCGTTACTTTTTTCAGTAACGAGTAATCAAACAAATTACTTTTTCTCCCGTTACAACGCCATTACCGTTACTGGCAAAAAAAAAATGCCACGTTACTATAATTGAGCTCACTGAAGCGGTTTTCATCTGAGTAGACTCTCTCGTAGCCATAGGACCTGCAAAGTTTTTTTCTCTGGTGTGTGCTGTGGTTAGTCATACACAAATATAATTTTAAACTGATAATAATGAACGATGCTCTGTGTGTGTGTCTGTTAAGCGAGCTGAGCACGAGCTCAAACCAGAATACCCTTTGTGACATGCTGGCAGAGGTGGGTAATCCAGGGGTCAAAGAGTAAAAGTCCTGCCATATTTTTATTCCACCCACTGAAGCATTAATGAGATAATTAAGTGATTAATTGAGTGATGATTGAGCATTATTGAAGACACCTGATGATAACAAGCAGAATCACCAAAGGAGAAAAATCACAATTTTTAAGTTACCATCATCGAGGTCAGGGTTTGTTTTAGTTGAGCTCTTGACCCTTGACTTTTTAATATGAGATTTTGTTTGGGCAGTTTTAACTGCATTAAAACCAACCAGAAAAGACTTTTTAAAACACCCAATTATGCAGAATATAAGATGGTAAATATTTAATTGAGTTGGCAACACAATATATAACAATACAATATATAGGGTATGATTTTACTGCAAAATCCAACATTTTGACAAAATGGTAATTGTAAATCCATGTTTCTCTGCCTGGAGTCCAGCTGTTTCTGTGAATTGCAGCGATACATTTGCTTCTTTTTTTTCTGTAGCTGTTGCTGTTGCTGGGGCAATGCTGTTAATGAATCGTAAGCACGTAGCCACACAGTGTGTGTGTATAATATGGAGTTGGCCCACCCTTTGCAGCCTCAACTCTTCTGGGAAGGCTTTCCACAAGGTTTAGGAGTGTGTTTATGGGAATTTTTGATCATTCTTCAAGAAGCACATTTGTGAGGTCAGGCAGTGATGTTGGCGAGAAGACCTGGCTCACAGTCTCCGCTCTAATTCATCCCAAAGGTGTTCTGTCGGGTTGAGGTCAGGACTCTGTGCAGGCCAGTCAAGCTCCTCCACACCAGACTCACTCATCCATGTCATCATGGACCATGTTTTGTGCACTGGTGCGCAGTCATGTTGGAACAGGAAGGGGCCATCCCCAAACTGTTCCCACAAAGCATGAAATTGTCCAAAATGTCTTTGTATGCTGAAGAATTAAGAGTTCCTTTCACTGGAACTAAGGGGCCAAGCCCAACCCCTGAAAAACATCCCCACACCATAATCCCCCCCCCCCCCCCACACCAAACTTTACACTTGGCACAATGCAGTCAGGCAAGTACTGTTCTCCTGGCGACCCTTTTTTTGGCAATATAGTGTATGTTCACCATGGTCCATTTATGTACATAATTAAAAGTTTAAACTATATAAACTCATGATATGAATCAACATTTTAACTTTCAAATTTAAATTTTAGCATTACATACATCAGATTATTCAAGTATATAGAACCCTTTAACAGTGTGATTGGGCAATCTCTCTCAAATAAATCCTGTCGTCACAGGCGTGCAATGAATTCTGGGATAGGTAAGGCTGCAAAGGATCCATCTGTGGTATCCTTTTCACGAGAAATGAAGGGCGGATTTGGAGGCCGCATTTGAAGGAGTCTTTGAATTGGGACAGCCTTCGTTGCACTTTGGTGACGCAATGCGCCCTTTAGAGGACACAGCCTTTGAACTGTGGCACAGCTATAGCTATAGACAGTTATTGAGTCTGAGTGACACATCTGAAAAGTGAGTTTTGATTAAGTAAACCTGCATCAGCACTGACTTGAGCTGCACACTGTTTCAGACAATTCAGTCCAATTTTGTGAACTGGTTCAGAAGAACGATCTGAAATGATCAAATAGTTCTCACGATTTGACCATTGCTATATTACGTAACACTGAAGTAACAAGATGGAAATTGTGTTTTAAAGACCTTTTAAAAATATTATTCTAAATAACCAATGTGTTTAATTGTGTTTGTTACTGTTTTTCAGGATGCAGGGATGCAGCATAATGATCATGTAAGAAACTATGTGCACTAAATTTGTATTATAGAGTATAAAAAACATTTAGATCTGCAAGCTGGCAACATGTTTGTTTTACTTGATTTGATTCAGAAATCATTACATATGAAACATAAAACAATAACTGACTCTTCCGCAGAGCATGGACACATTTCGTATTATGTAACTGGAATGATATAATTATATTGCTCTAGGTTTCGGGTGTAATACAACTGTGTAATAAAACTTTGTTTTTTTTTATCACCTAGCAAAACATATATATATATATATATACACACATATATATATATATATATATATATATATATATATATATATATATATATATATATATATAATATATATATATATATAAAAAATCACAGCAAAAACAAGTTTCAGAATTCACAGTGTATAGTGTGTGCAACAGCAAATAGCTTGTTTACATCTTAGACAAGTCAAGTTGCGATACTGAACAGGATCACATGGAGATGCCAAAAAACCTAAACCAACCACCCTGACCTGCATATATACTAAAGTACACAGCAACACACACAGGACAAATCCAAACATTATCCTGTGTGTGTGAATAATGTGTGTGAAATGTGTACTGAAATGTGTCTGTGCATAAATACAATGTGCTATCAGTGCGTCACGAGCGCTCATACCATACATGATTTGTTTGCGCATCAATATAATGGACTCACGCATGCTTCTGTACGTCACTGCATTATTTGTAATAACTTGTATTAACCCTTTCAAGCATGAGAATATTCTAACTGACCCCCCATTCAAATTCTTTCTGAATGTGATATGTGTATTATAATGCTTCAGACACTTTCATGCAAACATAATCCAGTTTTGGTCAAGTATTGACAAAAGTCATAGAGACCAAATAATTTGATCAGGTTCAGCTTATTTTTAGGGCTAATTTTGTAACCTAATTTTTTACCTTCTGTAAATCTGTTTTCTTGCAGGCAAATGGTGTTAAAGAATTGTGCCCTAATCAGAACGAGATTTCACTCGTGGATGATGCCAACGAGACGTCCTATAATCAGACTGAGTAGAGGATACTGACAAACACAACTAATGGGTTGTCCCCTAATCATACTGAGATTGAGCCTGAAGCTGCCAGTGAGACCTCAGTGTAACTTTGTTTTTTCTTCAAAATGTAATTGTTGTGTTTTTTGCCTTTTATTATGAGAGGACAGCAAGTAGATGGGAAGCAAAGTGGGAGAGAGGACAGGGTCAGGAAAGGTCTGCTAGCTAGGACTCAAATTTGGGTCACCTGAAGTTCAGTAGTTCTATATTTCAACACACTACCCATGAGCCTATTGGTGCAGACACCATGCAACATTACTAATTATTTTAAAGTCTTAATTGAAATGGAAAATAAGAATATGGAAAATTTGAATCCTCAAATTTGTCAACCCTAACCAATACCAAAAACAAAAATTAGGTGAATTACTTGCCCAGATAGCATCAAGAATCAGCATATGAATCTCAACAATGGTGACATGCTTCATGCCGCAATGCATGCTGGGAGCCACCATAGTATACAACTCATGACTCCCTGCATGCATTGCAGCATGAAGCATGTCACCATTGTTGAGATTCATATGCTGATTCTTGATGTCTGTGTGTGTCAAATGTTTTTAAAAATTTGCACTTTAAAAGTCAATATTCAGAATGTCTGATCTGTAGCAAGAAAACGTTGGTGAATGTTACCCATTAAAAATGTATTAAAATATTATGTAGGCATTAAATCAATTTAATGTGTTTTACTAACAGCAATGTGTTTTATTAATTTATGGCACTGTTAACTCATTAAACTTTAAAAGATGATAATTTAGTGGATGATTTAAAAAAAATTGTTAATCATAGGTAGCGTATTCAAATCATAACGGTCGCCTGAGGGCGCTCAAAGACCATGTAATCTGTGAGCGTGAGAGTTTCTAACAACTTTATTAAAAAGGATAAATACATGAAATTATGTACACTTGTTAATGTGTTTATTTTTGTTTGCAGTATTTTATAGTATTAAATGATTATGAACACATTAAGCATGACAAAAAAAATTATACAATCGATTAAACTACAAAGCTGGCACAGAGGCATGTATGATTACAAAATTAAGTAATTATGATTGTTATTGTTATTAACATTGTTTTAAAATGTAAATAACATAAGGATAAAATAGTTTTATCGCGTGTCAAGCCGTTTCTGAGACAGATATCTCCGACGCACAGTGTATGTAAGCGTCCGAATTCACTCACTTCATTTCGTTCACTCCATACAGATATAGTGCACTCAAATGCCATACACTATATAGGGATTAGTGAATGAGTGAACGAGTGAGTGGTTTCGGACACAGCTAGAGTGTTAGGATAATTAGGAAAGAATATGCCACCACTACGTTTACATTACGCCTCCACTGTCGTTTTGCTTTGTATTTAAATAAAAAACATTTAATTCAGTTGGATAACGGTCACCGCCGCTCCATATTTAAAGAGTACGCGCGATCGTGAAAGTGAAAGTAAACGCGAGCGCGCATTCAAACGCGATCTCAATACCCCGCATTTTGAGATTGGCTCCCTGATGAATGCAAATATCTCTCAATATGAAAGCTATTTTAGGCTGGGCAGTGTAGTTGTAACCATCTCTTAGCTCTGTATCAAAGAAAAATTTGGTCTTATTTGCACTTTGAATATTGAGAGAGTGCGATTATGGTTTCAACTTGTAAAGCGTTACCATAAAAATGAATAAGAGTTTTCTCTTAATCTTATTAAGCACAAACAGTAAGGTTTCATTTGTTAACATTAGTTAATGCACTGTGAACTATCAAATGAATGACTAAATGAATGACTATTTTTTTATTAACTAACATAAACAAAGATTAATAAATACTGTAGCAAATATGTTGCTCATTGTTAGTTGATGTTGGTTAATACATTAATGTTAATAAATGAGACCTTATTGTAAAGTGTTATTTAGCGTTTGTACAGTTATTAATCAATTTATGGGTTATATATATATATATATATATATATATATATATATATATATATATATATATATATATATATATATATATATATATATATATATATATATATATATATATATATATATATATATATATATATATATATATGAATTATAATAAATCATAAAGCTTTATGATCAATTATGACGCATATATCAACCCAAGGGGGAATTAAACATATATTGTGAATTAATTACAACAAATTATAATCAATCACATATATGCTTAGTCCTTGTTTAATAATGATTTAGAGAAACTACATTTGTCCAGCAAACCTAGCTCCTCCTAGAATGTTATAAGCAGAGTTGTTCTCTGGCCACGAGAACAATTCCTATTGTAGCATCAAAGCCTAAAGCGATCGAAGAACGTTAAAGTGACCTGGTTTTGGTTGAAATGAGCAAAAAGAACAATCGAGCATGAATAATGTGTTTAATATATGCAAACTACGACTACAGAGGTTATACGGCTATACATTAAGATATACACATATATACAAGAGTGAAAGTAGGAAAGGAAAGAGAGAAGGCAAGTAGCAAAACCTAACAGTCCTTGAAAGCCAGCACAGAAATCAGTTTAATTATCTAAGATTCAGAAACAGTACTTGCGTCAGTTTGCTTGCTGGGTTTCAGTTCAGTGCTGCTGCAGGTCATTGGCTTCTTCTGTTTCCACGGGAGGGTTTGAACTGAGGACGTGAAAGTTAGTTTCGCCGGAGAAATGGTGGTCCCAAAGAGACTGGCGCGATGGTAGCGCGGTCGCCGTGACGTCCAGGAGAGACGTGCGTGAGTGGGCGATGGATGATTCAGGGCAGTCGGGAGAACACACAGAATCCTGGTGTTCCTCTTTTATGACAGATAAGCCGACACACCTCCTTGAGGTGGAATAGCCAATGACATTGGTGCAAAGTTGGCGGGCAAGCTTTCTTTGTCTTGTCTCCTAGCTGAATTTATGACTATCAGATCGGATTTCGAGATGGAGTACTTTCTTCACAGTATCATTAAACATATAGAAAAATGCATTTGTCAGCTATGTGACATCTCAGTGAATGAGCAGTAGCCACAGCTTTAAAACGAGATCAAACTCGATAGATCAGAAAGGCATATAACAGAAGTTATGGTTTACAGACAAATTCCATCATTAAAACTAACACTAGCACAAATACACTCATTTAAACTAATTCTAAACACTAGGAAGCATACATGCACTTGATATACATGATGGGTACATTTTGGCATAGTTGTATTTTACATATACAGTCAATAATGTATGTTTGTGTGTTTTTGTGTGTGTCTCTGTGTGTGTGGTGTGTGTTGGAATGCCAATCTGGCCCGTAGCCCCCATGGGGGGGCCCTTTCATGTCCCGAGAGCTAGGAAATTGGGCCCTCTGTTTTACCTCGGAGGGTAACGTAAATGTCAGAGTGTCTGTTTTTCTCTGGACCGGCCGGAGCCAAGGTCAGATTACAACACAGTCCAGCATGCGAGAAGCATCCTGAAGATTCCAGATTTTATTGACTGTCCTGATAAGTGTGCATATGCTACAGTTACCATTTTTTATTTATACTGCTTTTATTTCTATGATCAGTTTGTGGAAAGGAGTTCAGTTAGGAGGTCAAAAGTTGTAGAAGCTCATAAATCATGTACAGTAAGGTCTAAAGAGACTGAAATCATACAGAAGAGAAGTCAGTCAGTTGAGTTAGTGGCAAAACCTTTTACAGTACTTGAGTATTGTTGTCTTTTACTGCATATGATAATTCATACTCAGAAAGTAGAACTGAAATGACATTCATTACAAGATGATTAGTTAAAACATTTCAAATACACCTGCAGAATATTTCTTCTAGTCATGTATTTCACCAATGAGGATTTCTTAAAAATAGTGTGTAAAAATCTTGTCTCGTCTCGTCTCGATGTGTATGAAGTGCTGCTGATCAGTTTCACTCACTAATAGGAACAAAACCTCTAATGCCTTGTTTCTCTGGGAAATTCCACATACATGCTCTCCTGATCAGTTTTTCCAGGTGTTTTTATTACTTTTTTTTTAACAATGTTGTATTTTCAATGTAAATGGCATCTAATGCTATATGTAACTTGTATCAGTTACTTGGCCTGTAAGCTAAGTTTTGCACTCCTGCCCTGACCCATGCAGCATGCAGTGTGGTGATTAAAGGGACAGTTCACCCAAAAATGAAAATTATCCCATGATTTACTCACCCTCTTCTTTCACATGAACACAGAGATATAATTAAAAATATTCTTAGTCTTCCAAAGTTTATGATGGTTGTGAATGGCTGCCCAGATTTTGAAGGCAAAAAAAAATAAAAAAAAATTAGTTGATATGACTCCAGGGGGTTAATAAAGCCTTCTTAAGCAAAGGGATGACGGCAGACAACCACACTCAGAATGTGTAAGTTGACTTGCGCCACAAGAGTAACCCGTGATGGAGTATCTTAAGCTTAGGGTTCTTATGGTTCAAACAAATAGGGCTGTGCAACAAACTCAAGCTCCTCTTTTATTGAAATCCTCAGACATTTCTCTTTAAAAAATTTAGTTTTAGACTTCTAATTCATGACCGGTGTTTTGTTTTGATTTTGGTAATATGTTGCAACATGTTAATTTTTTGCGCATATATATATATATATATATATATATATATATATATATATATATATATATATATATATATATATATATATAAATGAGCATGTAAATCAAAACTCTATGTGCAGCATGCCCCCACCCCACACAATGTTCTCACCTTTTTCCCCCTTACCTGTTTGCTTCCCTGGAATTTAAAAAGTTTTAAATAAGGATATTTTCTTACAAAAACACATCCCTTCGCTTCAAAAGTCCTTTATTAACCCACTGGAGTCATATAGATTTGTAATGACTGAGGCAAATCAGACACAATTATTGGTTAGTTAACCAATAGTTTTAAGCTCACTCTGGAGTCTGTCCCCATCCCCCGGGAAGTTTTCAGTTACAAGTTTATTGCGCTGAGGAATGTGGTTGCCGCATGGAGAACAGAGTAGAGACACAGAAAATCTGCATCTTCCCTGCATTTTCCACACAGAACACAGACTCTATGGCATTAATGTATAGACAGACTGTGCTATAAATGATTCCTTCTCAGGAAATGGTATCCATTATTACTGATGTTGTATTGTACTCATTGTATTTACATGTTTGATGATTGTTAAATGTTATGACCTGCACGGTAAACTTCAATCATGCCATGTTTAGTGTCTATACGTTCGTAGCGGGAAGATTTAAATGTTTGTGTATGCGGTACATCCATACCTGTGCAACACATCAGTATTAAAAGAATATTTAATAGTTCTGATTCAAGAACTCAGCTTGTTAATCTTTCTGGGTTGTAAAAGCCCTGACAGGAGGGGTGTTGCCACCCAGAATTACAACATCTTCATTGGTCCGGTCAACAACTGAGAGGTGTGACTTTGACCAGAGGTTAAAAACCAGCGAACAGTGCCACTCCCTCTCTTCTTCTTCCTTGCTTCTGGACCGAACAAATCTCCTTGCGGCCGGCCTCTCTAGGCCCGGCCGCAAGGCTGGTAGGCCCCTGGCCTACAACACCCAGCCATGTGCTCATCACCCAACAGACTGGCAACAACTTCAGATGATAACTTCAAGAGTTATCCTCAACCTGCAGATCCGACGCTTTTCAGCCTAAAGGCATCTTGCAAGTATCGTACATTTTAATGCTAAACAGCGATTTAGTATTGATTTGTAAAGACTTTACCTTTGCTATTGCTAAAGAAACTGATGAGTCCTTTCCAGATTGCCTTTGACATTTCATGTAGCTCTAGTAACAGCATCTCTTCCGGTTCAACACTATCATTACTCATTCTGACTTGCGTGTGTGTGTGTGTGTGTGTGACCCTTTATGTATGTTATGTTATGTGTTTGTTAGTTTAGTTATGTGTTTGTGAGTTAGTTAATAAAGATTGTGCACAATACACATTTGGTTCTGACTCCGTCTGCTAATGAATTGCCTCTTAAGTGATAGATCCGGACTACGTGAGTAGTACAGTACAATAAGAAATATTATTTTTCCATAACTTGGAAATTGACATTTCTTAGAATTAATAAACAATCAACACTGAGCGTTCACTGGACGAACAGGTTAACTGATTGTAATGTTAATTTTAATGTAGCTACGTCCAGTTAATCTGATTAACGGATTTGCATATTCATAATTAATCATAATTAATAATCATAATGAGTTATGAATAATTATTAATATTTCCCTTTTGAGTTAATTTTCGCTACATATTCTTCTTTTTTTTTCTTTTTTTTTTGATGGATGGATGTTTTCTTTCTGTCTTCGGAATATGGGCTGCCATTCACAACCATTATAAACCTTGGAGAACTAAGGATATGTTTAAATATAACTCTGATTGTGTTTGTCTGAAAGAAGATAGTCATATACACCTATGACTTGAGGGTGAGTAAATCATGGGATAATTTTCATTTTTGGGTGAACTATCCCTTTAATACTTAACATCATGTGTTGCAGACAATTTCTCCATTCATGGTGTTTTTTTTTTTTTGTTTTTTTTTTTGTTTTTTTTGTTTTTTGATGTGTTGTATTTTTCAACTGTTGTATTTTTCAACATTATGGAAATGTGTGATGGAAATTTTTGCCTTCATTTGACTAGAATCCATGGTTGGTCTTCTATTTTGTTCTTTGAGAAAACATCTTTAAATCCTATCAAGTCATAATATGATGCCTCTAAATCCTGTTGAGGCTATAAAAATGTGACCTGTGCTGGCAAAATGAGTCAGAATGCACTCAGGTTAATTTTGAGCTACAGGCAAAAAAAGTACCTTTTTTCAGCTCGCTTCTAGACGACTGCTGCTTCTTACCTCAAGTTGTAGGCCTATCATTGCAAAGCACAGCATTCTAGCTTTGTGAATATTCATAGTGAATTCTGAATGACATGCATCTGAACCAATGTGATTTTCAAACCCATGCTGATTAAAACAAAATGATCACGTTCACTAACACTTCCGAGAGACACCCGTCTCTCAGAAAGCATGCAATGCCAATATACACACAACAGATATTTTGCAACAGAATCTGTGTAATGGCGAGTATTCACAAACATAATCTGTTATGACTTGAGTGAACGTTTGCTGGTACAAAATGTAGCGGTTTGTACAGTTATTAATCAATTTATGGGTGGAGTATGAATATAATAATTCATAAAGCTTTATGAATTATTATGCACATACCGACCCAAGGGGGAATCAACCATATATGGTGAATTAATTACAACGAATTGTAATCAATTATATATATGATTAGTTCTGGTTTAATAATTATTTAGAGAAACTGTTCGTTTGTCCGGCAAACTATAGCTCCTCAGAATGTTATTAAAAGGAAGGTCTGTTCTCTGGCCATGAGAAAGACTTCCTATTCTAGCATCCAAACGTAAAGCAAGGATATAGGATCGAAACGTTAAAGTGACCTGGTCTTTGTGGAATGAGCAAGAGAACAAAGAGCATGGATATAATGGATTTAATATATGAAAACTACTAATACATAGGTTATACGTCTAAATACATAATATACAAATATATACAAAAGGGAACGTAGAGACAGGAAAGGAAGAATGGTCAAAGAATGGCAACTTACGGCAGTTAACCCTTTGAGAGAGAGCCAGCACAGAAATCAGTTTAAACAAATTTCAGAGAGATTTATACTTGCATATGGTTCAAGTCGGTGTGCAGCAGAGTTTCAATGCGCTTGGCTTGGTTGGTCCTTTCCGAGAGGGTTTCTCCGGTGGGGTTTTCAAACGAGGTTTAACTGACGCGTAAGATGACAGAGAAGAAAGAAGAGAGAGAGAGTCCAAGGAGATGGTCATCCCGGAAGGAGAGCACGTGATGGCAGTTGAGGCAGTTCAGGGCAGTCGAGAGACAATCGGGAGACAAAGGAAAAGGTGTGTGTCGTTGTTTTTATGGAAACCCAAGCTAACACACCTCCCGAATTGTAGCGGCCAATAGATGCACAGCACTATTTGGCGGGCAAAGTTCCTTTGTTTGGTCTCCTAGCTGAATTTATGACTATCAGCTCAGATTTCGAGATGGAGTACTTTCTTTACAGTATCATTAAAGACATAGAAAAATGCATTTGTCAGCTATGTGACATATCTCAGTGAATAGCTCGAGTCCGGAGCTTTACGGAGAGATCAAACTCGATAGATCAGAAAGGCATATAAAAGAAGTTATGGTTTACAGACAAAATTCCATCATTAAAATGCACACTAGCACAAATACACTCATTTAAACACTAGGAAACATGCATACGCTCGAAAAACATGATGGGTATATTTTGGCATAGTTGTATTTTACACATACAGTCAAAAATGTATGTTTGTGTGTTTCTGTATGTGTCTGTGTGTGTGTGTGGTGTGTGTTGGAATGTGATCTGGCCCGTAGTCCACATGAGTGACCCTTTGATGTCCCAAGAGCTGGAAGTGGACATCTCTGTTTAGTTTCGGCCAGGCCGCAAAGTTGTCAAGTGGGCTCATCTTTTGCAGACCTGTCGGAGCCGAGATGAGATTTTACAACCCAGTCCAGCATGCTAAAGGCATTCTGAACATTCCGAAGTTTATTGATTATCCTGATACGTGTGCATATGCTACAAAAATAACCATGTTACAACCATCCCCGGTCTTCCTATACTTACTTTTGTAATTTGGAAATCACAACTTCCTGAGTAAATTCACAATTTCACAGTAAGTATACTTTTAGCATAAAGTACTTAATGTGCTAAATTTTATATATATTAATGTGGGGGGAAAAAAGAGCTACTAATATAATAGTGTACTTGTCACGGTTCACTGGTTCACTCTGTCTTTAAGTGTGTTGCTGCTGATGAGCTGATCAGCGTCAGCTGTGGTTCATCAGCGCTGCTATTTAATGTCTGCATTTTGCCCTGTGTTGTCAGATTGTAGTCTCTGCCCTATCAAGAAATACTTTGTCATCTGCACCCATGACGTCTGACGCTTGCTATCATTCCTGCTGCTATTTTTCTTAATAAACTGATATTTGCTGCATTCGATATTGAATCCTCCTTATTTCACGTGACGGTACTTTTTAAAGATACCAATAACATGTAGTTAAGTATATTATATAAAGGGAATATTAACATAGAACATTTGAAATTAATTATTTAATGTATAAAAATATGTGGGCAATATATTAGAAATCAATTTTGTGTATATTATATGTTCTTATTTTAAATAATTCATAAGTGTATTTATGAGTATATTTAAAAGTGTATAAAAAATATAGGATCAAATGTACTACAAGTGGTAACTAAATACACTTTTTTAATACAGAGATAGTATGTTAAAGCACATTTTAGATCATATTCAAGACGTCTCAAAATAAGTTTTGCTCCTAGTTTTGAGGAGCAATTGGGCGGGTTTTGACTAAAACGAATATTGTAGCTGTTACCTGAAAGCAACTTGCACAAAACATTGTTTTGTATCAAGATGCACACCAGCAATGTGTCTTTCTAGGGCACGTTTATAAAAGCTACCTACTATAAATGTCCTAATTGAACTAAAGCCTAATCCTGTCTTAGTCTAAGCCCTGTGTGTGAAGCCGGGCCTTAGTATATTAATTATATTAAGGGTTTTTTTTTTTTTTTTTTTTCACCTGGGTCACAAGTTTGTATTTGTACATTGACACCATTATGTTGGTCAGATTTTCTACCTACAGGTTTTTGACTGGCCCCCATTATCCAACACAATGTTTGAAGGCCAGAATTAGTCATTCATGGTAAAGCTCTTTTGCAGAAATCAGACCGTGAACATCTTATGGGCAGAAATGGAAGGAAAAAAACACCTTAAACCACATGCTCTTGACACAGACACACTGTTCACACCTCAGAGACAAGCTTGTGAAAAGATATCGAACACAAACATACAGCAGTACATAATTTTCATGTAGAAGATGTTTATCTAAGAGATCGAACCACATTTTGTAGAATGAAGCATGGTCTCAATTAGTTTACATTCACAACCAAGCCTGTCTGCAGTATGGCGATATAGATATTAACATTAACCTTAGCTTTGCAATGTCATGACACAGCATGGAGTGTCACTTGAAAGGGAACGTCTCAGATCACACATGTACTCTGGTTCCCTGAGAGGGAAAGTGATGCTACATTGCCTTGCCATATGCCATAGAAAATGTTTTTTTTTTTTTTTTTTTTCGTGTGTCAAACACCAGCTCATGCAAGGTTGTGCGCATAACATCACAATGTCAAGATGCAGCATCTTGTTCCCTCTCACGGAAAAATCTATGTCCTTTTTTTTTTTTTTTTTTTTTTTGGATTCACACGCACAGCTGTATTTGGCACTTAGAAAAAGATTGAAGTTTGATCATCTTCTCTGTACAACAGGTGTATACACAACATGAGACTCCTCTTCAACTTCCTGTAAAAAAAAATAAAATAAATAAAATCACATAAGTTATATTATTTTAAATGTTAGAAAAGCCTTCAGAAGATTGACTGAGATTCAGTGTGAAATAATAATGATGCAATGTTTATAGAAAAATCTGATCTGATTGCTGTAACAACAAAGATGGACAGTGTAAATGCCGCCATGGTGTTACACAGCCGGTTTGACTGTCATTGCTAGAAATACCAACACACTTGGTGTTAATTAGTCTTGGTGAATTAATGTTTTCTTTTGTTTTAATAATTTTTTAATCATGTTTTACTGACTAAAGCCTTTTTTTACAGTTATTTAAACATATTGCTAGTGAAGTTTTCACTAATAATGTGATAGTTATAGCTTTTATAAATATCTGATGTGATGCAGTGGTGTGATTGATAGGTATACAGACAAAGACAAAAGCGACACAGATTAAATGCAGACATTAAACTTACCAATTTTTGTGAATTTCTTATGTAGAACATTGTCTCGGCATAAGTTATTTCTTCATTACGAGTCTGGACTGTTTAAAGATAATAATAGATTGAGTTTTATTGTTTTAATCTCAAAGAGATCAGTTCATCACAACCTATAACTCCCCACCATTGAAAATGTTTCCCTTATTTATGATACAACGCTTCTGCTTCATTGACAGAATTTCAGTAATTCATGTTGTCATTATTATATGGTAGGGGGCGCTATTATGCATCTTCTGAAAGAGTACAGAATCTCTTAATCAAAACACAGCTGAAGAAGTAGCAGAAACACACAATAGAAGCACTGCTTATGCACATGTTGTACAGAACAACCACTGAAATAATAAAAATGCTTAGGAGGAGGACACAGAGATGACAGATGTGACAATCCAGGAAGAGGGAGGATCCAGGAAATTACCTTAAACACTGGGTGCTTCTTAATTCTTATTTGTGCATCCTTGTTTCCTTTCCTCACTTCCTTTCCTCGTGTCTTAGCTCCACCCCTTCAGGATGCGAGGGAAGGACACAACGCACAGTAGAGCCAATGGAGGGAGTAGCCATGGTGAATCCCTGGAGTCCAATTGATAATATGGAGTCCAATTGACTCCAGGGGCACGACAGACAGAGGCAAAGGTGGTAGAGGTGGAAACCCAGGAAGAACTGAAGAGACCAGGGGCCTCATTTATAAAGTGTGTATACGCACAGATTTGATCTTAGAGCGTGTGTACGCTTCAATCTATGCCAACGCTTTATAAAATAAAGTGTTTGACATGGACTGTGCTTAGCGCCATGTCAGGGTTTGAGCAGACGTACACACTATTCCTTGATTTTTGGAAATCTAAATTAAAGGATTTGGACGATGACTGGTGATCTTATATAGGTGGACAACCAAAATGGGTATTACCGCCGCGCATACCGCCGCCGCAGGGCCGTTGCGTTAACTGAAATTCAGTCGCGTGTAAAAAAACTACCGCCAGGTGGCGCAAAGGGACGGATTGGAAAGTGACTGTAATAATAAAATGTCGGTTTGTAAACGGAGATGAAAGGACGAAGTAAAACAACAATAACATTTTAATATAACATTTTAACATCCTTAAAAACCATTAGAAAATTTAAAGTGAGAGTTAATTTCAAAACGTGGGATAGTCTTTGGCTACAGTCTATGCATCAAAAATTAAAAGAAAGACCTTTACACAAAGTCTTACTGCATGCTGTTGTCATTAAAACAGTCATTACTAGGCATATATATATATATATATATATATATATATATATATATATATATATATATATATATATATATATATATATATATATATATATATATTACGAGCACACACACGGATTAAAAATGTAATATTTTCATTCTGGTTTGCTCTTAGCAAAAAAAAAAAAAGTTCCATATGCGGAGCGAAATGAGAACGGTCCAGCATGAAGACCGCATTAAGAGCAATAATTAGGCTATATATGCTATGTAACGTTTAGTGATTTTGATATTGCAGACTAAAATACCGGCAGGAATAAATATTTTGGCTAATTTACTCATTAAAACCAAAGGTGTTCATCAGTGATTGTACATCAAGAGCAAGGACACGTTGTGTGCATTTTGTTTTGTGCTTTTACCAGAACGAAACGCTCGATTGTCTGTGTGAAAACTGCTCGTGTGCACGAGCGCCAAGAGAACTGATAACAGCAGCAACACTGGCCATGATTTCAGAAACAACACATTCCAGCGGATAGATCGCCTCTTATTTAACACAGACCTATATCTTGTCGAATTGAGATATTTCTTTCTTTTTAGGTACAATTATTCGCTGAGTTTAAGTTCACTTTTGGGACGTTTCAAATTCTCGCAGAAAGCCAGCTGAAAGCGCACCCTATTTTTTTATTTTATTTTATTTTTCAAAAGTAGCCTACAAGGTTTTGTTGTTATTGTGAGCGTACACAAATAAAAGTAGACCATTTGTAGTCTTGCATCAATCTGGCTATCGCCAAAAATGACGGAAGGCCTGTTTTAAGTTGTTTCAGCTGTCATGAGGAGAAAATCCATCAGAACGCGTCGGCGCTTTCATCGGCCAGAGGGATAAAAAACTAGCCAATTTAGTTTCATAATTATATTTAAATATTGGGCTATAGCCTAATATTATTATTATTTTTTTTTTTAAATGTCACCTATGTTGATTATGAAAAGTGAATAGCATGACAGATGTTCAATGTTGGGAGACAAATGCAGCGGGTCAGACATAATTTGACCACTTCATTAAGTTTTGTTTTTTAGTAAGTTTTTCTTTAAAGTGAATTTCGTTTTGTAGAAATTGTATCTTAATTTCAATCAATGTTTCATCAACCAATTGGCTATATTTAATAATTAGTAAGAAAACCAAGAACGTCGGGTGTGGAATGGATTGAAGTGCGTAACAAACGAAACCATGTTTCCACGGCCTTTAAATAAGGCTCAATCAATATACGTCTTTCTGTTTTAATTAAATTTATTTATTACTTTATTACATGTCTTTATTACTTAAATAATTGATAAGATGTTTTTGGTTGAACAATATATTTTAGCTGGTCTAGTTAGGCACAAATTTGCGTAGTGGCTTATTGTACAAACTTTTTTTTTTTTCCTACCACATGCCAAACTCATAACATTTCTTGCAGATTTAAAAAAAAAAAAAAAAAAAAAACACGACGCTCCGACTTTTAAAAAATCCCTCCCAGCTCTAGTCAAAACTTCGCACATACTCTGCTCGGCAGCAGCAGACGCTGGCAACGCGCGGGGGAGGGTTGATCCCATTCGAACTTCTGCAAATCTCCATAACACAAACAAATAAAGAAACTTACTGCAAATGCTCATAACAAGAGTCTAACAATTGTGTATTTCGTCAGCTTATTTCATATGATCAGATCAGGATGTTAAAATGAACAAAAAGCACCAAGATCGCAAAAAGGTCTGTCAGGCGCATAGCTTAGGCTAATATTTTGAGTCTCCCGCCCTCTGGAATAATGGCTTTGGTGACAAACATTTTAAACAAAGCGCCCTTCCCCCTATCTCGAACTTGTCAAGTGTTGCAGAGCAAGCACTGTTAGGTTGGGTGAGTGCTTTTTATACACTCAAGATAATGTAAACATTATACATTGATATATAAATGGAACATAATCGGTTTGTTGTTTTTGCTTGTTTTTCTTAAACATTTTTATTTTATTTCTTTGTCCTTAAGGAACATTGGATGGCAGTAAAGATTCTGTACAGTTATTGTTCTAATAATACGGAGCCATAATGTAACATATCTTGGTCAATTCTTTCGAGCTGCTTTACAGCTTAACCACAGTTTGCAACATCAACAGTTATTGAAATGAACTGAATCAACACAGATCTGCTGATATAAATAAATAGGCCTAAATAAATAGCAAAAAACAAGATTGGGTTTGTACGGTTCATTTGAACTATAATTTAATAATTTATGTTATGATGTTATAGAGGTACAATGTACAGATGCCTATGTTTTGCATAAAGTAAGAATATTTAATAAAGAATCTTAAACTTCCAATATTAAACATGTTCTGGTCATTTTGCTCTTAACTGCAGTCAAAATACAAATAGGCCTATAAAATATTGTGTAGCCCATTGTGGAGAGTCAGATTAGGCGCAAACTATCTATAGCAGAAACTTTTTATCTTAATAGCCTAGCACTTGTTGAATAACAAAATCTTGATTATTGGGATATCAACGTTTTTTTTTTTTTGTTGTTCGTAATTGTGGCGTGACATTTCTTTTTGTAATGTTTATGAGCGTGTTAATGGATACAAACTGCAAAAAACAGAAAGACATCTAGTGATTCAGCCTTATTTAAAGGCCGTGGAAACATGGTTTCGTTTGTTACGCAATCCATTCCACATCCGACGTTCTTGGTTTTCTTCCTAATTATTAAATATAGGCAATTGGTTGATGAAACACTGATTGAAATTAAGATACAATTTCTACAAAACGAAATTCACTTTAAAGAAAGACTTACTATAAAACAAAACTTAATGAAGTGGTCAAACTTATGTCTGACCCGCTGCATGTCTCCCAACATTGCGCATCCGTCATGCTATTCACTTTTCAACATTGGTGACATCTTAAAAAAATTATATTAGGCTATAGCCCAATATTTAAATATAAATATGAAACTAAATTGGTTACATTTTTATCCCTCTGGCCGATGAAAGCGCCGGCGCGTTCTGATGGATTTTCTCCTCATGACAGCTGAAACAACTTAAAACAGGCCTTCCGTCATTTTTGGCGATAGCCTACAGATTAGTGCAAGACTACAAATGGTCTACTTTTATTTGTGTACGCTCACAATAACAACAAAACCTTGTACTTGTGAAAAATAAAATAAAATAAATAAAAAACAGGGTGAGCTTTTAGCTGGCTCTCTGCGAGAATCTGAAACGTCTCAAAAATGAACTTAAACTCAGCGAATAATTTTACCTAAAAAGAAAGAAATATCTCAATTCGATAATAAATTCGTAGGTCTGTGTTAAATAAGAGGCGATCTATGCGCTGGAATGTGTTGTTTCTGAATTTGTATTTGATATTTTAAGGAATAGAATACACTCCTGCATTTAAATGCGGCTGCAGGAGTTGCAGTTTTTTTATGACGTTTTATTAATCCGTCCATTCTTTTTAGTTTCAATGATTTAGCTAAATCGTGCCTTAATAATGGGAGCGAAATTATTCAGTGACTCGCGTTTTAAAATAAAGGATATAATTCATGAAACACGCAACGATTTCTTAATCAGTGTCCAAACAGATAGGCTATATTTTTCCTATGTAGTTATCTGTCAAAATAAAGGGCAGGTAACGAATAACAAAGTATGTGCGTGTCAAAAATCCATACTGTTTTATTAAATGAGTTTAAAATATAAATAAAACATGTATTTGTGATAAATATAGGCCTAATATGTGAGAAAATTGACATTTTGCATAAAGATAAATGTGCTTAGATGCATTTGTTGGATAACATGTGGTTAAAACGCCAGCGGTCAAAAGCTGCAAATGCACTTTGCGACGCGGCGGCGGCGGCACGCGCGGCGGTAGAAACACCGTTTTGGATGGCCACCTACTGTATGTAAATGACATTAATTAGTTGTTGTTTACAATGCGGAGAACTGAAACCCTTCAGCTGCGTGCAAGTTCAAGATCATTTGCGATTTACAGATTTCACATCTAAAAGACAGGCGTATGCTTGTTATCTGTGTGTACGTTCATTTTATGAATCACACGTACACACATCTGAAAAATGATCGTAACATCAAATGTTGGACTGTTTCTATGCAACATTTTATAAATGAGGCCCTGAGATCCTGAGGGCCAAGGCAGAGCACTGAGGTGAAGCTAAAGTACCAGGTGTTCTCTATGGAGCTATTCATACTGGGCGTGAACATTGCCCAATATGGGACAGAAAGTGCATTTAAAAATGGCCTTCTTGGACAATATACGACAGTCATCGGAATTGAGAGCAGGTGGCACAGTCTGAGCATAATAAACCACATGGCGTTGGGTAATGAAACAGGCATGTACATCAATCTTTACAACAGGGCTTGAGTTTGGCACACTGACTGAACTGGGAACAGTGAAAAACGAACACAATAACAACTCAAAAGTCAAACCCAGAACATACTGCAATTTTTTAAATAGCGTTCATGAATTTGACATTATAATGGTTTCACGCATACGTAAAAAGCCCTTAGCAGAGTATGCTTTATATTTATATTTAGGACAATATTCTTAACTCATAATTTACACTGAAGCTCAACAAATGAAACATTATCACTCACAGAAATGTTAATTTGAACACCAGCTGAGGGCTGAATCTTTAAACTTATAAGATACTTATAAAATGTTTAATACAGTATTATAAAAAAGCAGTAGGTAACACTTGCCTTCTTGATCAGTTGTTTTACATTTCCTGCAGATGCAGAAGATCCCAATGACTGCAACAATCAACAGAGATCCAGCAGCAGCAGAAATCAGCACTTTTATGGGTGAGTCTTGTTGTGAAGTGGAGTTTGGGTCTGGTTCTGTAAGGACAAAAATATGTCAGTCTGATCTACGACAAAACACAGAGGTCAGGTGAGTAAATAAATGCTAATATCAGCATTGACGCACCTGAACATGAGGTGTGACAGAGTTGAGTGATGTCCAGATGTTGAGTCTGGTTGCTGATGGGATTGTTCAGCACACAGCTGTAGGTGTTTTTATCCTGATATTCCACCTCCAGAGGTAGAGAGAGACTGATGCTGAGATCAGACACACTGATGCTGGACAATAAACTGTTTCCTTTGTACCAGAAGGGAGTCACATGACTCACATTCACAGCTGAACACACCAATGAACAATTTGATGATGATGATGATGAAGAACATTGTGAAGAGTTACTGCTGATTACAGGAACAGGCAGACGAGCTGAAAAACATGAGAGAATAAGAGGAATATGGATAAATGAGTGTGTCTATAATCTTAAAATATAAAATGATTTCACATGTAAATAGTTAATAAAATATATGTGGAATATATATGTGGATGTTCATAAAATAAGAATATATAAAAGACAGGACTGATCATCTCTACTCACCATAGACAGAAACATTGAATGTTCGCAGCAAATGTTTCGCTCCATTTATCTCTAGTTTATAAACTCCAGCATGTTCAGTTGAGATGTTTCTGGTGGTCAGAGATCCAGTTTGATCGTCCAGCTTCAGTCTGTCTCTGAATCTCCCATCAGTACCATTAAAAGCAGAAAACGTCTCGGTTACGTATGTAACCCTCGTTCCCTGAAGGAGGTAACGGAGACGTACGTCAGTAGTGACCGACGAATTGGGATATCGCTAGAGAGCCCCTATCAGCTTCGAGAAGACTAAAACAAGCCAATGAACATTGGCGTGCGATATTTGCATAACGCACCCCTCCCCATCCGGGGCATATAAAAGGGGGAGGAGATGCAATCGCACTCTGTTTTTCGCTGAGGAGACAACTGGTGTCCGCACAACAGCGAGGGTACAGAAACTGTGGCGACGGGACGTACGTCTCCGTTCCCTCCTTCAGGGAACGAGGGTTACATACGTAACCGAGACGTTCCCTTTCAGTCGGTCACGTTCGACGTACGTCAGTAGTGACCGACGAATTGGGATCCCAAATAAAACGCCACAGTTACGAACCCCTTCCAGTGCCGGGAAGTCTACTGCTGTTCCGATATACCCACTAAGTAAAACTAGACTACACTGGGGAAGCGAACCCGTAGGGGGGGCGCTGCGGAGCCACTACCCACCCAGTGGGGAAGGAATTTACGTGGAACATATGGCCTGGCCCGAAGGGCAGAACGCATATGAGTCCCTGGGATGGCTCCACCTGAGTAGGGGGAGACTCATCTGGCAGGTGACAGCAGAAACTCTGCTAAGGGGAAGACACGGGCTCACCGTAGGGAGTAACCGTGGACAATACACATATGGAGTCACTCACTTAGAGGGATTGCAACATATGGAACCCAACCAACAGACAACATCGAAGATGGATGTTGGTCTGGCATCAGACACTCCGCAATGTCCGAGCCGAAAGGGGAGGCGGAGGAACTCGACAGGGTTCACCGATCGGGGAACACGACTGGAGTCAAAGATGCACGTATCCAGCCCAGAGGGCGGGAATGGCATTGCAAGCCGACACATAGAACAGGTTCAACGCGTCTACCGGCTCGTGGAAGCGAGTACACGGGAAGAAACCGGTTCCACACGTAAGCTATAAAACCTAGCAAACGTGTTTGGTGTCGCCCAGCCCGCAGCTCTACAGATATCTGTCAGCGAGGCGCCCTGAGCCAACGCCCAGGAAGAGGCCACTCCTCTGGTGGAGTGGGCTCTCAACCCGAATGGGCAAGGCACGCCCTGGGAATCATAAGCCAGGGCGATGGCATCCACAATCCAGTGGGCCATCCTCTGCTTGGAGACAGCCTTCCCTTTCTGCTGGCCTCCGTAACAGACAAAGAGCTGCTCTGAGGTCCTGAAGCTTCGAGTTCTATCCACGTAAACGCGCAGAGCGCGGACTGGACAGAGCAAAGCCAGGGCTGGGTCTGCCTCCTCCGAAGGCAGCGCTTGCAGGTTCACTACCTGATCTCTGAAGGGAGTGGTAGGAACCTTGGGCACATATCCAGGCCGGGGTCTCAAGATAACGTGAGAATCACCAGGCCCGAATTCCAGGCACGATTCGTCGACCGAAAATGCATGCAGGTCCCCTACCCTCTTGAGCGAGGCCAATGCAACCAGGAGGACGGTCTTAAGGGACAGTACTTTTAACTCGACTGATTGCAAGGGCTCGAAGGGATGACGCCGAAGGGATGAAAGAACTAAGGAGAGATCCCAAGAGGGTATGGAGGGGGGACGAGGCGGATTCAGTCTCCTCGCTCCCCTCAGGAACCTGACGACCAGATCGTGCTTCCCCAAGGACTTCCCATGAACTGCATCGTGATGTGCGGCAATGGCGGCAACATACACTTTGAGGGTGGAGGGAGACAGCCTTCGCTCCAGACCCTCCTGCAGGAAGGAAAGCACGGATCTGACCGAGCATGATCGGGGGTCTTCTCGGTGAGAAGAGCACCAGTCAACGAACAGGTTCCACTTCAACGCATAGAGACTCCTAGTGGAAGGAGCTCTTGCGGAAGTGATAGTGTCTACAACCGCTTGCGGGAGATCACTTAGAACCTCCGCATCCCGTCCAGGGACCACACGTGGAGGTTCCACAGGTCGGGACGCGGGTGCCACAGGGTGCCCCCTCTCAGAAGATCCTTCCTCAGAGGAATGGGCCAGGGAGGGGCTGTCGTGAGGAGCATCAGGTCCGAAAACCAAGTCCGGGTGGGCCAATAAGGGGCCACCAGCAAGATCTGCTCCCCATCCTCCCTGACTTTGCACAAGAGTTGAGCAAGAAGGCTCACTGGAGGAAACGCATACTTGCGAAGACCCCTGGGCCAACTGTGTGCCAGTGCATCCGTGCCGAGGGTACCTGCGGTCAGGGAATAGAACCACTGGCACTGAGCATTCTCCTGGGAGGCAAACAGATCTATCTGAGCCTCGCCGAAGTAATGCCAAATCAGCTGGACCACCTGGGGATGGAGTCTCCATTCGCCCGCAAGTGGAGGCTGCCGTGAGAGCTCGTCGGCTGCACGGTTGAGCACACCCGGGACATGAATGGCACGAAGCGACCTCAGATGCTTCTGACCCCATAACAAGAGATGGCGGGCGAGTTGCGACATGCGGCGGGAGCGTAGACCACCTTGATGATTGATGTACGCTACGGTCGCGATGTTGTCTGAGCGGACTAGAACGTGCTTGCCTGTCAACAGCTCCTTGAAGCGGCCCAGCGCAAGACGAACTGCCAGCAACTCGAGGCAATTGATATGCCAATGCAGCTGAGGCCCCGTCCAAAGACCTGAGGCTGCATGCCCGTTGTACGTGGCGCCCCACCCTGAGGTCGAGGCGTCTGTGTGAACCACAGCGTGCCTGGACACCTGTTCGAGGGGAACTCCCGCCCGCAGGAACGAGGGGTCTGACCATCGAGTGAGGGCACGGCGGCAGCTCAGTGTCACAGAAACACGGAACGTGCCGCGTTGCCACGCCCATCTCGGGACCCGGCCGTGGAGCCAGTGTTGGAGCGGCCTCATATGAAGCAATCTGAGCGGCGTGACTGCGGCTGCGGATGCCATATGCCCCAGGAGCCTCTGAAACATTTTCAGTGGGGCCGCTGTCCTGCACTTGAGCGCACTCAGGCAGTTCAACACCGACTGGACGCACTCCTCTGTGAGTTGCGCAGTCAGGGCGACCGAGTCCAGTTCCATACCGAGATAAGAGATCCTCTGCCCGGGGGAGAGTTTGCTCTTGTCCCAGTTGACCCGAAGACCCAACCGGCTGAGGTGAGCCAACACCAGATCCCTGTGTTCGCACAACTGCTCCCGCGAACTGGCTAGAATAAGCCAGTCGTCGAGATAGTTGAGAATACGAACGCCTTGTTCCTTGAGGGGAACAATGGCCGCCTCCGCAACCTTCGTAAAGACGCGGGGAGACAGGGCCAGCCCGAAGGGCAGGACTTTGTACTGATATGCCCGACCCTCGAACGCAAACCGTAGGAAGGGTCTGTGACGAGGCAGATTCGAGACATGAAAGTACGCGTCCTTCAGGTCTATTGCTGCGAACCAATCTTGGGGACGGATGCATTGAAAAATGCGTTTCTGCGTCAACATCTTGAACGGCAGCCTGTGAAGGGACCGATTCAGGACTCGCAGATCCAAGATTGGCCGTAACCCACCTCCTTTCTTCGGTACAATGAAGTAGGGACTGTAAAACCCTGACTTCATATCGGCTGGAGGGACCGGCTCGATTGCACCCTTCGCCAGGAGGACAGCAATCTCCCCCGAAGAACAGGAGCGCTGTCCAGTGACACCTGAGTGTAGTGGACACCTCTGAACACCGGGGGACGCCGGGCGAACTGAATCGCATAGCCGAGCCTGATAGTGCGGATGAGCCAGCGGGACGGGCTGGGAAGCGCTAACCAGGCTTCCAGACACCGAACGAGCGGGACCAAGGGCACCACAGGCGCACCGGAAGTGGGGCAGCGAGGCAGAATACTGGGACTCGACTCGGACAGCGCAGCGGCCCGAAGTGGAGTCAGATTCTGCGGGGTGACAGCACCGATGGGAGACAGTACCCGTGGTACGGCCTGCACCATCGGGGCGCCCCCCACTGGCGAAATGAGAGGGGGCTGCGGACACCGAGGCAGAGCCCCGGGTCCTGACAACCGCGCCCTCTTGTGACCTGGAGGATGGAAGGGAAACAGCTCTTTCTGTGAAAAGGTGGGTACCGCTGGACTCCGGAGAGCCAGCGGCGGGACAGACACAACAAGTTTCTCCCGGCCCTCCCCCGGGAGTGGAGGGGCAGATGGAATCCCCCCCCGAAGAGCTGCAACTTCCTCCTCCAGGTCGCCCGCTTCAGGATCGCGACTTCCTCGACCTCTTGCCACCTGGCTTGGCTTGAGCGGGCTGGGCGCCCGGCCGGCGCCGGCTCCCTGCTGTTTGGCTGGTGGAGGCTGCTGCTTGGCCAACTTAGCAGGGGTGGAGGACGACGCGGGTGGGCGCCCTCGGCGACGAGCAGGCTGAGGTTGCGCCGCCGGCGGGGTGGAGGCAGCAGCGGGCCGGCGGGGCAAGGCGTGTTTAATCGCCTCAGCCTGCTTCTGGGCAGCGGAGAACTGTTGGGCGAAGCTCTCCACCGCGTCGCCGAATAGGCCAGCCTGGGACACGGGGGAGTCCAGAAACCGATATTTATCGGCTTCCCTCATGTCAGCCAGGTTTAGCCATAGATGGCGCTGCTGGACTACCATAGTAGCCATCGCTTGACCAACGGAGCGTGCTGTCACTTTAGTCGCCCGGAGGGCGAGATCGGTGGCAGCGCGCAACTCCCCCAACAGATGTTGGTCAAGACCACCCTGCGGCATCTCCGATAACGCTTTTGCCTGGTATACTTGCAAAAGGGCCATGGCATGCAGGGCGGAGGCGGCCTGCCCACAAGCTCTATAAGCTTTCTCCGTCAGAGAGGAAGAAAACTTACAGGCCCGGGACGGAAGGCGCGGGTCACCACGCCAGCCGGCGGCCGTAGGGCACAACTGCATCGCTACAGACCGTTCGACTGGAGGGATCCCCGTATAGCCTTTAGCCTCTCCGCCATCCAGGGTGGTGAAGGCGGACGAGGGGCCTGGTCTCGAACGAACACTATACGGCGTCCGCCAAGACCTGGTCACCTCGTCGTGCACCTCCGGGAAGAAAGGCATCAGGGTGGGACGCTGAGGACCAGCGCGGCCCGCCCCGAGGTACCAATCGTCAAGCCGAGAGGGGCCGGGACAGGGTGGAGGGTTCCACGCGAGCCCGACGCTCTCGGCTGCCCGGGAAAGCACAGCCATCAACTCAGGATCCGACTCGGCCACAGCCGCCACGCCATGAGGCGGGGGCTCAGCCGAGTCATCCTCTCCCGAGGACTCATGCTCGCCTTCCGATACCGTGATCGACATCTGGTCCTCCGCAGGTGCACCGAAGGACAATACCGGACGCTCCGAAGAGGGCCCGGCATGACACGGCGGTAACACCACTGGCTGCGGTGCTGTAGAGGCGGCAGGGGCCCGCGGAGCAACGCTCGGCGGGGAAGCCCTAACCGTGACCCTCAAGTCACCCTGCCTACACGCCGACGAACCGTCACTCCGACCGGAGCCAGAGAAAACGGCCGCACGGGGCATAAGGGAGGGGACCCCCGCTCCCTGAGAACCAAGGAACGAAAGTCTCGACCTCAGCACCGCGATAGTCATGTTCCCACAATGAGAACATGAACCATCTACAAACGCGGCCTCAGCGTGCTGAACGCCCAAGCACGTGATACAGCGATTGTGCCCATCAGCAGGGACCAGGGAACGACCACATCCAGTAGCGCACAGACGAAATGCCATCTCCCCAGATGCAGAGTTCGTCTGTAAAGTCTAATAGAGGGGGAAACTCACAGCTCTCTTGTGAATGAGACACACAGGGAGTGTCACGAAGTGTGTAAACACACACACACGGGACCCGGCCAAATCGCAGACCAAACAGTGTTGGAATTACAGCGGAACGCTGTCTCACAGCCGATGTTGCTGCCCGGACCCGGAACTCGTGGACTCGCTGCAGTGTCGTAGCGCCAAACACGGTAAGAGTGTGCTGTTTTTCCTTTTATGAAGATTTTCTCAGCCGTAGGACACCAAAGCTTGGCTCCGAAGCGAAAGACAGAGTGCGATTGCATCTCCTCCCCCTTTTATATGCCCCGGATGGGGAGGGGTGCGTTATGCAAATATTGCACGCCAATGTTCATTGGCTTGTTTTAGTCTTCTCGAAGCTGATAGGGGCTCTCTAGCGATATCCCAATTCGTCGGTCACTACTGACGTACGTCAAACGTGACCGACTGAAAGGGAACATTTCTTTGTTTCTTAAAGCTTTAGCTATTGAATAGTTTTCAGCTCCAAATGTCCACAAAATCATGTAATTTCCATGTAATACAGTAATATTAGAGTGTAGAAGCACAGAATCTCCCTCCATCACTGACTTTTTTTCAATTGTGTCTGCCCCACGAACACCTGAAGAACATACAAGAACATATTAAAGCTTCTAATGGTTTCTAAAGCCTGAAATCAGCAGTAGATTTAGTCTAGAGCAGCAGCATCCAGAGCAGCAGCAAAGGCACAAAATCAAATTGAAAAGTATGAAACGAAAAGACAGACAAGAATGAACCAATAATTTGATATTTATATATCGTTTTAAAATTTTCTAGTAAAAAAATCACATCATCTATAAAATTTCAACAGATTTTTAAAATAAAGAACCACTGAGATCAATAGATAAACAGGCTGACTGGATTGTAGGGTTTTATCCATTGAAGATTCTTGTAGTTATGATGATACAGGAGTATTTAAAAAATATTTTTTGAGAAATTGTTAGATTAGTTTTAAAATTAAGATATTTAAAATAACAAAAGACTGGGATTTGAAAGTGTTACAGTGAAGGTTTTGGCTTTCTGAGCAGGAGGAATATACTGTCACAATAAAAGCCATGCATGTCCATTTACAACTACAATTAAGACAGAGACTTGAGATCAAATTAAGCAAATCTCATGATATCGATTCATTTAAGTATGGTACATATGTGATTGCAGCTGAAACCGAAAGAAATTACATAGTAAAAATGCTTTTATAATGATTTTATAACTTACCCATCAGACTCCAGCAGCACAAACAGAACAAAACAAAACCTTGAAACATTTCCTTAAATAGTTCAGTGAAAAGTCTAATCAGACTGTCGGCTGAAAACTATCAAGCTGTCAGTCTTGTGTTTGATCCTCCCACCACACATTTTGGGCGCTCTTAGTTCACATGCTCTGAATGTGTTATGAATAAATGTATATATATATATATATATATATATATATATATATATATACACAAATATGAAAATTCATATGAAGTGTTCATAATGGTGGAAGACATTATTCATGTTTATCGATTAACTTATTTTTTCAGCTATAGTTGTCTGTGTTAAACACATAAAAGTAAGAATGTTGTGTTAAAATGTAACTAGTGATTTAAAAATATTTGTGTATATTCAGTTTATTCAACTCTTGTGTATGGAAAATCCAAAATACAAAGTTAAAAATGTTTTCATGTCTTGACGTCTTTCTGAGGTTCATCATCTGAGTCAAACTGAAAGCTGCTGTGGTCTGTTTTCTTCAAAAAACATGGTTTGGTCTGTTTGGTGGACAAGAAGCAGCTTGTGCACAAGAGAAATTTAGAGCATGAGGTGAAGGCCTTCTTCCTGCTTTTATGCACAACTTAGACACTTAAATCTATAGAAACATTGAACCATGATGAGAAAGTGTTGACAGAGAGGGAGATATAAGAGAAATAATAGAAACACAATGATCATATTTCACTTACTTGATACTATTTCACATTTTAATATAAATTAACTGAATATGTAGCTGTAAAATGAGAGCTATTGGCTAAGTCTCAGTAAGGGGCTGTGTGAAATTTTCACCCACGGTGAAGGAAAAAAAAAAAACACTCTGTGGTGTCCAACCTTTCATTCTGCTCTCTTATTGATGCCTTTTATGTCACAACTATAAGACAATAACTACATATTTTTCAAGGTTTAGTAGGTTCTCACTGGGACCTGTTGTTGACATCAGTGGAACCATGTTCACAATGTAAATCCAAATCTGATTATTTGTAAATCTGATTAGAATCTGATCTAAGTGAGAATATTTCCACCTGTCCACACTGTGTTTTGCACAATCACTTTTGTGTCTCATGGCACACTTTAGTTTTTGAACAATTAAAGTGTCATACGTAGAATTTTAAACCTACAAGTAAGTGTATTTTTATGATAGAGTAATAAATGTCCACTGGAGGCGAGCTTGAAGAACCCATGTCCAGTTTATTTACATTACCAACATGAATCCAAACATAAAAAAATACCAAACAAACAAACAAACAAACAAACATAAGCATAGCACTCACCAGCTGTGGTTGCAGGGAACAAAGCTAGACAAGAGAACAATGAAACATGATGGCTATATTCATGTTTCAATTTGTCAAGTCAATCCAAGCCAGAGTTTCTTCAGGTCTCGCCTGCCAAGCCATAGACTGTTCACGTCATGCCTGCTATGCCTGTCTTTAGACAAAATAGCCACTTTGCCTGTGTCTTTAGACAAAAATGCCATTTACGCCTGTGTCTTTGTACAAGATGGCCGCTATGCCTGTGTCTTCAGACAAGATAGCTACCACGCCAGAGCCTCTACATATCATGACCGCCACTCAAGAGACTCTTCACGAAATGGTCGCCAAACCAGAGCCTCTTTATGTCATAGCCGAAGTCATCAGCCAAGATGGCCACCACACCGGAGTCATCAGCCATGTTGGCCGCCATGCATAAGTCATAAATCAAGACAACCTCCAGCTGTCATGGTCGCCGCACCGGAGACTTCAGCCATCATGCCCGCAAAGCTAGAGCCTCCAACTGTCATGGCCGCCATGCCAGAGTCTCCAGCCATCATGGCTGTTGTGCCTGAGCATTCAGCTGTCATGGCTTCCATGCCTGAGCCTCTTTACATCATGCCTGCAAGAGTCTCCAGCCATTATGTTTGCCTCACCCAAGAGCCCCATCACATCATGTCTGTCCAAGTTCCCCTGGAGTTTTTATTTTGGGGAGGACCTGGTCCAGGTTTCATTAGTCTCTGTGTATAAATAGCCCTCATGTTACCATTGTGTCTTAGCTTTGTTTGTGTAACGTTTGCTGGAACTTTGCTGCCATACCATGGGTGCAGCAGGCGCAATGATAATACGCAGTGTCTCTCACAAATGTCTCCATGGTTGCAAGGCACGCTCCATGGTTCACAGGCGGTGCGTAATATCATTGTGCCTGCTGCACTTATTGTACGGCAGCAAATTTCCTTGATTATTACGCCGGAATGAGAGTATAGTTGCTAGCCATATCGCCCTAGAATATTGCAACTTTTCATTTTTCATTGGTCTTAGTTCACGATGTAACTACAGAAGAGTCAAGTTTTAAATAGGAAAAATATTGAAACTCTTTTGGTCATTTTTGAGCGGGATGCTAACGGTCTAATCACATTCAATGAACTATGCTAAGCTATGCTAAAAGTGGTATTGCCAGACCCAGCGATCGGCTGAAGGGATTTGAAAACGGTAAAACTCAACTGTTTAACTCTAGGGGAGTTGGAAAATAAGCCTATTTTCAAAAAAAGTGGAGTGTTCCTTTAAAACCAGTCACTGGCGCACCTTTTGAGGCCAGGGGAGTGAGGTGAGACTGAGGCAATACAGCTCTCACTCACTAGCTGGCCTCCATTAAAAATGCACAAAATCTTATTGATAGCAGTGATCAACTGCAATAAAAAGTCATCCAAAACACATTTGGATTGTGATTCACAAGCTGATTTGAGATGCAACAAATGTGTAGCTGCAGCAACTTTGCCAGTCTGCATTTATGCATCACCCCACAGTGAAAGAAGGGATGACACCTCATCACTGGACCACAGACAGTCAAAATGGGAGTGTCAAACTGTCAATTTTATAAAATATTCAATATTTTGAATAAAAAATGTGCAATAGCAATAAAATAATATGGAATGATCATAACTAGGTTGTATACGTATGGGGAGGGAGGTATGATGTACAGCCTAATACACTCTTTAAAAAAGGCTCCAAAAGTGGGTTTTCACAGTGATGCCATAGAAGAACCATATTTGGTCCCCACTATCCCAGTATTGATTTTGTTATCTCATCTCAGGGACACAGTCTGTTGGTGCTTCCCAATTTGCATACTGCCATCACTGATGTGCACAGAAATTTCAAGGGTCAGTTGAAACCAAAAAAAACCCAAACCAAAAAAAAAAAAAAAAAGGGCACTGAGGGGAGAACCTTTGAAGGGGAGATACATTGAAATAAGTATCCTCAAAGTACCCGGATAGTATACTAAAATAAGTCTACAAAAATTTGATGTGGACATTCTGATGGCTAATAGTGCCCATAATCAATTCCACATTTGGAGGATTTGCTTTAGTGCTACAAACACCAAATTTCTTTAAACCAAAAAAAACAAATTGCAAACATGACAGAAGTACGAGACTCTGATTTTTCTGATGGCTCATGACGCCATCTTGTGGTGTGATTCACTGGATGCACAGAGGTTCAAAGTGGGCAGTGGTGGATGAAGTACAAAAAAAGTACACTAAATACCCTAATAAAATATTACTCCTTTTCAATTTTACTTGAGTAATAGTACTTAATGTACTTAAATACTAGAAGTAATTCATTTTGCAATTTTATGAACTCCATCTTACTTATCAAAATATATGGGGAGTATAATGTCCTAGACCAGAGATCTCCAAACTCTGTCCTGCAGAGTTGAGCTCCAACCAGCTCCAAAACACCTGTCTGAAAGTTTCTAATATGCCTACATTGATTAGCTTGTTCAAGTGTGTTTACTAGACACACAGAGCTTCATTATGAATTATTATGTAAGGTCAAGTTTCCAGCATTAGTTAATAAAGAAGACTGTGCAGACATTATGTATTTATCTGCAAGAAAACTTTTATTACCAAAACTTGTCCTACACTGATAACTATTACTGATAATTCAAGTGTGCGAACAAGTGAAAATAACAAAATATATGTTTAACTGTTAATGTATGCAAATAAATATAAAATGCCTATAGTATAGTAGTTTTAGGAGCAAAAGTTTTCTGACCCGTGGGAGTATGTGATACTTAAATTTGCTCAATAGGCTGTTAACTTATTCATGCACACTAATATAACATTTTCATATTCTGTTCACTAGAAATTATGATTTTAAATCCAAAACCATTCATTTTAACTTGATTCATTGTTATTTTATCATATTAAGTAATACATCTTTGTTTGCTTGATTTGGTTTAGGTCTTTTTGCAATCGATATGTGACAATTTGGTTCACAAAGGATGACGAGAAAAAGGTATCTGTTCAAATAATACAGCAGCTTTAATTAATACAAAGGGCAGTTTCAAAGGCAGTTTGGTGTCAGGAGGAAATCACAAACAATGGTGGGAGGGGCAAGGGAGGAGCCAATACTCCTAACAACCAATAGTGGAGCCAGGAGATCTGAAACCCAGACGTAGCTGATGAGATGACAAGACAGGATGACATTGTATGTCCTGGAGGCCACAAAACACGATGAAACTATACAGAACTACATGATACAGTGTCAATTATGTATGATATATAATAAAATATATATAAAAAATGTCATCCTGTCAGAGAATAAATCTGAATAGAGACATTATTTGATCATCGCTTTTTGGGGACGTTTTCGTACACAGCCTCCGTCTTTGATTTCTGCAAGGAAACACAAACTCTATTAGGAACAACATAAAAAAAATAAATAAATAATAGAATAATACAATTTTGCTTCAAATTTACTCAAACCAACCTTTACAATGACACCTTATTATAGTTTCTATTAAGTAATTTATTTGTTTCAGTACTGAATACTTTAAATTATGTTTTATAAACAAAGTTCGAGAGGAGCATGTTCAAATGATCAGCTTGAGAGGATATATATATTCATAGCCGACTCATCTATGATCCTCTGCAGGTTTTTGCATCCCTCCACCACCCCATCTCCTCACTCTCAGCTTGTTCCTATTCCCAGCTAGAGGTACAGGGGGAGTACTCTGGGTTCGGGCCAAATTCCGAGCTCAGAGCCCTCCCCTCAGAAAGCATGCCAAATATGCATATTTTAGGCTTTTATTTGATCATTTGTAAGTGTGAACTTGAAACTATTATTAGCAATGTAGCACAACTGTGTACTCTAATTTTTTGACCGTAAGTAATGTTGCACCTATGTGTCGATTAGCAGTCATTAGACTTAAAATCTCCATATCTCTGGGATTGAACCACTAAGTACCTTTAAAATGCAGATACAAAAAGGAAAGTTTGCCGAGAACCAGAATCAAAGGATATCTTTAATACTTCTTGAGTTACAGGCATGCAAACTTGAGACTTGAGAAAAAACAAACAAACAAACAAACAAAAAAAAACAGAAGTGCTTTTTTACATTTTTAAACTGTCACCGTTGGCATATAAAGATGGCTAAAATCAACAGATTTTACTAATAGACTAACTAGTCTCTGCATAAAAATAAAATAATGCTTTGTGAAGTGGATCCATTCAGTGCATTCTTAAAACCCCCCAAATTTCCATAAACTTAAGTAATAATTACAATGTTTTTTTTCAGTATGCAAGGTGCACTGCCAGTTTTCTATAGGGTAATAGAATTAAAACATCAAAGAAACAAACTTCAAAACCTTAAATAAATATGTAAAGGGAAACCCGTTAAAAATGGCAGTAAAAACAGTTAAGTAAAATTAAAACCAAATTTCGTTGCCAGCTTAATGAACACTTGCTGTAATTTTCGTTATTTTTCTGACAGCTAGGTGGTGCCAGAGCATTACTACCAAAAAATAGTAATGCTCTGGCACCACCTAGCTGTCAGAAAAATAACGAAAATTACAGCATGATAAATAAAAAAGGCATGGTTGTTTTAACCCAACCCATTGTCCATTTTTGGGTCAAATATGGACAACCCATCTGCTGGGTTAAATTTTTTTTTTTTTTTTTTTTTTTTTTTTTTTAATTGGGCTACATTTTTAACCCAAGGGAAGGAGGGAAGGAGTATTGCTCCCATAACACGGGATACATTTACAGTATGCATTAATAATTTATTATTTTTCTAGTGTTTCTGTGGTTATAGTAATTATTTGTATCCTAATGTTACTTTAAGACATTCACATGTATGCACAATAAACAAATATCAATAATCACCAGCTTTAACTATATTATTTTGATCTGCTCTGTATATAAATATGTATATAAATAAATATATACAAATTTCAGTCACACTGATTGCAACTTCTTGCAGCTTCTCACCTTTTGTCGTGTTATTGGTTCACACAGCGCTGAATGAGTTCTGTCTTCCTGTGTCTGAACTGCATTAACAAGAATCACAGGTGTTAAAAGAACAAGGGTTGCATTATTTGTTTATTATTGAATTCCTCACCTGATTTTCTGTATTTCCTGCAGATGCAGCAGATCCCAACCACAGCTACAATCACCAGAGATCCAGCAGCAGCAGAGATCAGCACTATGTTAAATAAAGGTAGACGCTGATCTGTAATGGACAAAATGAGTCTGTCAGTCTGACCTCGAACAAGACTGAGATCTCACTGATGATTTATTTTAGAGTCAAAAACAGATCGGCTGAATAAATAATCACTACTATCACCACTTTCGTACCTGAGTGAATCTGGCAGACTTGGGTAATGTTGAGATGTTTGATCTGGTGGCTGATGGGATTGTTCAGCACACAGCTGTAGGTGTTTTTATCCTGATATTCCACCTCCAGAGGTAGAGAGAGACTGATGCTGAGATCAGACACACTGATGCTGGACAATAAACTGTTTCCTTTGTACCAGGAGAGAGTCACATGACTCACATTCACAGCTGAACACACCAATGAACAGTTCTGGCTTGATGGTGATGAAAGATTTTGTGAATAATCTCTGATAATGACAGGAATGGGCAGACAAGCTAGAAAACAATAAACAGAAAAATGGGTAAATCTACAGCAATCTTATATTTTGTGTAGTGTGTTTTAATGAGTGTTTAGTGTGTTGACGGTCAATGAGTATTTCTTTAATAAAACAAGAATTTTTGAAAATGATCTCTACTCACCATAGACAGAAACACTGAATGTTTTTGATGACCACCTGGGTCCATTTATCTCTAGTTCATAGTGTCCAGTGTGTTCAGTTCTGGTGTTTGTGATGGTCAGAGATCCAGTTTGATCGTCCAGCTTCAGTCTGTCTCTGAATCTCCCATCAGGGAAGGTTTGTTTCTCTTTATTGATTTCAGCTATTAGAGAGTTTTCAGCTCCATATTTCCACAGTATGTCGTCGTCTTCACATATTTCAGTAAGATCAGTGTTTAGAGTGACAGAATCTCCCTCCATCACTGACACTGAATCACCAAACACACCTGGAGAACAGGGACAGAAAGAGATTTCACATATTTGAAGTGAAATCTGAACATTCAAAGTGAACTGTGAATTGAACATCCCAAACAGCAGCAGAAATGCAAAATAAAATGCTCGACATCAATTTACAGAATGCATGAACCAGAAATTTAATCTTTACAGTGTTATCTGCCTGTAACTTCACATTTATTTTGCTCTGCCAAGTCTCACAATAATTCCTGTTTTATTTGATCTGGGAAGAACCTTAAATGCAAATCCTCTAACTAATCTGAACCAAATCAACACTATTATTATTATTTTATGAGTGAAGTGGAAAGAAATTAAAATGCTTTTATAACTTACTAGTCCAGCAGCACAAACAGAACAAAACAAACACGTGAAACATTTTGCTTAGTGAAGAGCATGACCCAAAAAGACTTTACTCTGAGAGACACTCAAGTTCATCTGATCTGTTTGAATCCTCCCACAACATTTGACCCACCTACCAGCTCATCTTCTGAGTCAAATTGAAACCAGCTGCGGTTGATTTTAAAAACAAGAGTTGATCTGTTGGGTGGACAAACATTTTATGTGTGAGAGTGGCCATTTGTTTAATCTGTGGGTAGTATGTAGGTGAAGAGCTTCTTCCTGTTTTTATGAATCTCTCAGTCTGACTTCCTCTCAGGCCCTTATGCGCTCTTCGTTTGGGGTACACTCAGGCTCTCTGGAGTCTCCAGGCAACAAAATGTAATTTTGTAACAACATAATTGTTTGTTTGTTTGTTTTTTAAAACAAACTTTTGTTTATTAATGTTTTTCCTCCAGGATTTATGATTTATATAAATAAATTTTAAAAAATAAATAAATAAATAGGTTTTTATACAAAAACAGCTTTTCATGTAAAATTCACTTTATAAAAGACCCACATTCATCGGGACACCATGGATAATTTGACATGGTTTAGTATAAAATTTTTGCCCATCTTTTGGAATAAAAAATTATCACTTTATCCAGTAGATGGCTGCAGAGCTCCACTATTTACTATTTGACTAACTGAAATACAGAAGTTTTTCCAGTTGAATTCATATCTAAATATTATGAAATCACAATTACAACAATAAAAATTACTTTTTGTCAAAGTTTAACTATTTTTGTACTGAACAAAAAAAAAAAAAAAAAAAAATATCAGTTTTTCAATAATGTTACATTATGTTACAAAGAGAAAAGTTGGAGTCTTTAGAGTTTATCATTTATTTCAATCATCTGTCATATAATTCTACATATTTAATCTACACTTCAGTTGCTAACTGTAACAGAACAAAAATTAACAGAAACGAACAGTTATATTACATATTGAGTACAAATACACGACATGAACATCAAAATGCAATGAACTGAACAGCAATAACAAATGAGCCAATAAATCACATGGATTCTGTGTGTGTGTGTGTGTGTGTGTGTGTGTGTGTAACCCCTCTACCCAGGTCCTACTCGCCATGCGATGCGCAGACCTTGAACCAGGGGCGGAGCCAGGGGGTGGCCAGGGGTGGCCGCGGACTTTTTTGTTTGCAAGAATTGCGGTTATTTAAATGCAGAACCGTCTCTTTAAGACCACAAAAACGGGAGAGTTTTCAGACGCGCACTCCAACTTCGCCTCAGCGCCAGGCGCAAATCAAACACGTGCGGAAATGATACAGATGCTGAATGAGCTTCAGCAGAACAACAGTGAACGGCGAACCTTAGCTCACATAAATGTTTCTCAACTGGTGGGTTGCAAGACCGCGCACTTTTCAATCACACGCGAATACGGCGCGCTGTATATTACTCACTATAAATAAAGCGCAAAAGAACGAACATGCAACGTCGTAGTTCTGTCGTCTATTAAGTCATTAAATAACCAAAAAGGCGATTAAAGCTGTGAAAAGCTGTATTTGATTAAATAGGCCTACATACATGCATGCACAGTTTTTAACGCAGCTTATATATATATATATATATATATATATATATATATATATATATATATATATATATATATATATATATATATATATATACTTGGTCAGTCAGTTCTTGTTCTCAAAACCCCCAAAAGCTTGTTCCTATATATATAGAACAAGCTTTTGGGGGTTTGAGAACAAGAACTGACTGACCAAGTTGAATTCAGCTATAGTGTGAGCCCCTTACATACATACATATATATATATATATATATATATATATATATATATATATATATATATATATATATATGGTCAAATTTACTCAGTGTTCCATGATCTAATTCACTATCTCAATAACAATTAAGTACAAATTAACTGTATTCAGTTGTGTTGTAGGCACATTCCAGTACATTATAGTCGGACTCATTTTTATGTTTAAATAATGAAGATTTCTGTGCCACCCCAGACTGGTTGCTGGCCCCTGCCTGGCCACCCCTATGAAAAAATCCTGGCTCCGCCACTGCCTTGAACCTGGGTCTCCGGCGTGGGAGTCAGATGCTCTATCAAGGAGGCTAAAGGCTGCAACCCCTAGTGTCAGTCGCTAGAGCATCTCTTGAGATCAGAGGAGTGAGCTTTAATCGCAGCTCAGCTGCCTCCGTTCCATGAGCATGATGATCATTTTGCATTATGCATGTTTTCTGCATTGGTGGAAGTGTGCCAATCATCAGATGCAGCTTCATTTTTAGTTTCTCCATCATACATTGCATGCCATTTATCGACACACGCCATCCAGTATTTAATATGAAATTCTAAAATCGATCTATCTTACTGCAGTGTGCAACAATGTCTCAGCAGCAACTCACTCAAATGTAGCCTATGTAATTTGATAAAACAGCGCTGCTTTACCTCATACGTTTGACCAGAAGAAGCGGCGCCGGCGACTGTGGCATAATAAAAGTTCCTCTGCTGAAGTGTGTGGTGCAGCTCGTCTCTCATTATCAATCGCTCCAGCGGTCTCGTTCAGCTCCACATCACTTTCCCTGCTCTGCTTCATACTACAGTAACGTTAATAATCGCATCCATGAACATGATTTCTGCTCGAGTCCCATCCCGACTCTTTCCACTGATTGTGAGGTGAAGATGACATGTCCCAAGATTTCGCGCTCAATCTCGGCGTCACCAGTGTTTGCTGGGTTTGTAAGACTGAATTGCTTGCTTTATTAGGGCCCGAGCACCGATGGTGTGAGGACTCTATTGTAATTGCTCAGCCAATTATTCTTCTTCTCCAAAATGAATCGCATTTTTGAGGGCCTAATCGTTCTCAAAAACTCATGAAACTTTGCACACGTGTCAGAAGTGGTGAAAATTGACATCTAATATGGGTTTCAGAATTAGGTGTGGCAAAATGGCTCGATAGCGCCACCTACAAAATTTCAATTAAGCGCCCTTCGTGCTACGTTTCACGTACAGGTGTGAAATTCGGTAGACAGATGTAACAGCCCAATACCTACAAAAAAGCCCCTGGGTGCAAAGTTTGTAAACCCAACAGGAAGTGAGATATTTTGAATTTTCTCTACAAAATTTTGGCAGTTCCCTTTCAGTCGGTCACGTTCGACGTACGTCAGTAGTGACCGACGAATTGGGATATCGCTTAGAGAGCCCTATCAGCTTCGTGTAAACTAAAACAAGCCAATGGAATTGGCGTGCGATATTTGCATAATGCGCACCGCCCCCGACAGGTGTATATAAATAGGAAGCAGATGCAATCGCACTCTGTCTTTCGCTTCGGAGCCATTCAGTGGTGTCCTGTTTAAGAAGACTGTTTGTGTGAACTAAACTGCCTCGAAGAGGATTCACAGCAAGCCGTGTGTGCCGGTGTAACGGTGCTACAGTGAGGTCGCGAGCTCCCGAGGATCCGAGCTATAGCTCTCAACTGCTGTTTCACAGCACACGCCTAGAGTGAAAGTGTGTGTGTTGCGATTTGGGCGGTTCCTCGGTGTTCCAGGAGTGGTGTACCTGGCACATCGCGTCACTCCCTGTGTGCTTCGGCACGAGCGAGTTGACTGTTTCCCCTTCTAAAAGAGCTTTACAGACGAACCCTGACAGTATGTCATTTCGTCTGTGCGTTAATGGGTGCGGTCGTTCCCTGGTCCCTGCTGATGGGCACAATCGTTGCATCTCGTGTTTGGCATTCAGCACGCTGAAGCAGCTTTTGTGAATGGTTCATGTTCCCATTGCGGGAACATGACTATCGCGGTGCTGAGGTCGAGACTCTCCTTCCTGAAGTCTCAGGAAGCGGGGGCCCCCTCCCCTGTGCCCGTTCGACCGTTTTTTCCGGCCCGGGCCGGAATGACGGTTCGCGGTGTATAGGAAGGGTGACCTGAGGCTTACGGTCAGGGCTTCCCCGCCGAGCGGAAACGCTCCTCGGGCCCCTGCCGCCTCATCAGCACCGCAACCCATCGTGCCACCGTTGGTTTCCGCTGGGCCCTCTACGGACTGTCCAGCCGTTACCTTTGGTGTGCGGCGGCGGATCGGATGTCGACTGCTGCATCGGAAGGTGAGCCTGAGTCCTCGGGGAGGAAGATCCGGACGCGCTGCCGCCCGGGACGGCGTGGCCCGAGTCGGATCCCGAGCTCACGGCTGTGCTCTCCCGGGCCGCCTTGTGCATCGGGCTTGAGTGGAACCCTCCCCCTGTCCCGGCCCATCTCGGTTGGACGATTGGTACTTGGGGGGGGTCGCTGGTCAAATCCAGCGTCCCGC